>NC_060116.1:15777083-15872083 GCF_021155765.1 Diprion similis | reverse complement strand
AAACGATTTTTGACGATTTCTGACGTTTTAAAAAATGTGGAGCGACCTCTTAAAATTTTTCTTTTGAACTGTCCTTTGGGGTGGGCTCTTAAAACATCAAAAACTAACATTTTGTCACACGTGACTCAAAAAAAAACATAGTCGGTTTTGTTGCGCCACCCTAATATATATATACATATATGTACACCACATACTCGAATGCATGAAATACCAAGAGAATGTACGAGGTGTGATATCGTCGATGAAAAATTTACACTTGGAAAACAATTTATGCGAATAAAGTAACAAAAGCATTTTCGCTGTACGCCAACTTCGGTTTATATGTCAAATGGAAAGAAATTTTATGTATCCACCTGAATTATGCGAGGAATGTTGATGTCGACATTTTCATTCGGCGTTACGAGAAGTACAAGAAAATATTTCTGAAACGAAATCGGTTAATTAATCAATTTATTAATTAATTTCACTAACGTCGATTATTGCGAAATCTTTACGAATTGTAATATTTGATAACATTAGGTGTACATACATACATACATACTATATGTATATAACAATTACCGATAAAACACCGCAGCTTAGTATAATATTAATAGTAATAATAATAATAATAATAATAATAATAATAATAATAATCTAATATCGATAATGAGGAAAGGTTTATCCCAGTATCGAGATGAAGAGCGAGATTTTTCAATATTATCGGCACCTACGTAAATTTTGTATTCACAATGGCTGAGATCGGCGATGGATTTATCGATTTGTTATGATCGGTCCGCGTGTTTACCGTCCAATGATCGATCGATCGATCACGTATACATATACTTTATACGTAGTTAACGATCTCAAAGCTGTTATAGTCTTGTGTTTGTATACGGAATTTTTATTTTCTTTTTTACTTAAAATCAGCGTTGATCTCGAGCGCGATACTTGTTACGTATACGTGGATAAATTATAACGTAACGTAACTTGTAACAATTGTAACAATACAATAAGATTTGAGCCTGTAATAATGATTTTTTTTACTATTTCGTAGAAAAATTTTATAGACACGTATTGAACAGATGAACTAAAAATAGTTCGGTCATTTTTATTTTTGCTGCGTCCTGGGTAAGATTCGCGAATATGTGTATGTATGTATATAAAACCAAAAGACGGTTAGCGAAACGCAGACATGCGAAAGCCAAAAATGCAATCACGAATCTTAGCAGCAAAAATAAAAATGACCGAACTATTCTTAGTTCATCTGTACATACGTATACATATATGTATATTTTTTTTTTCTCCCCCCAAATGCAAAAAAACCAAATGAATCTGCAGATCTGTTTTATCCCTGTTTTATACATATAAAATATTGCATAAAATATGCAGGCGGAAATGCGTTATTTAGTCACAGACAAACTCGACGTTTGTAAATACGTAACTGAGATTCCCTGTACGGTATACATATAACGTTAATAATGATAACGGTTATGATAATGATAATGATAATGACAATGACAATGACAATGACAATGATAATGATAATGTTAGTGTTAGTATATTCCCCGCTCTGCCGCAGTGCAACGTTTGCCTAATATAATGTTTGGACAGAGGAAGATGTACTAGCCGACCGACGTAACCCGACCTAACCTATATCGTTTTGCATCTATGAAATACATTATACACGCGAACGTTTCCGTAGATCCGATTCCCGTTTCGACGTCACATCCGCGTTGCATTTCACGTCTATCGCATCGTCGTAACGCATGTACATACATACATAAAAACATGAAAATTTTTTACGAAATACTAATAATCGTAGGGAAAATCGATTTTCCTCGCGATTATGCATATATATATATATATATATGTATATATACAACGTATAGACGCGTGATTCGTCTGTCTGCCAATTATCACACACGGTATGTGTGTACGTACATACGTACAGGATGTTTCTACGTAAGTCAACAAGACGCGGTATGCCGGGCTGCCTACCACCAAGGGGATAGAATATCGGTAAAACAGAGCACTACTAGTGCTTAACGATTAGTTGGCGACGCCCTGAAGGTACAAACAGAATCGCTTTGACGCGGAGCTTTCGATACGTATATACCGCCCTCTCCTGCCCCTCCTATAACGTGTGCATGCAAATGTTTGCCGAATCATCGCGCCAAAACACCGCGTATAATACCAGTTATGCCGAGAATTAGGCAGAAACGCTGCACACCGTGTGGTTGTATGAAATATATTTTACATTCGAGACAATAACGAATTTTATCGGTATCCAATTCACGAATTAGCGGTACTGTAACGATTGATCTGTCTTGATAAAAAATAATCACGGTGAGAAAAAAAAACCGAAGACGAATGCAAATATTACAAAAAAACTAAAATAAAAAAATAAAAAAACAAAAAAAAAAAGAACGGTTCAAAAATACTGGAGTTTCAGTCAAATTTGAAAGTTCTGATTGTTTTAAAATATGTATTGTTCAAACTGTCGATACCTGATTTATGGCTCGTACTATATTCGAATTCACCGATATCTGCACTTATGACGACGTACATATCGCGGGATATTTTTCGACTCCTGTTCCATTATGATTACTGATCAAATGGCAGTTGGTTTTTTTTTTCTTTTTCTTTGCTTTCAAATTTCTTCTTTACCTCTCGTCTTCGTAACGGTTTTTCAGCAGAAATAGAAAACCTTTTATACGCGGGGGGAATGAGAACCTCTTTACTGAATGTATAACTTCTGCAGCACGAGTTCCCTGCACACATGCGAGTGTGTGTAAACTACGAGAAGAAGGAAGACGAAGCGCCGTGTTGCTCGTCGGCACTAAAGAGGCCGCGTTAATGCCAACCTTTATACTCTTATAATACAGTGTGTACAATAATTGTGGGACGCTTTCGAGCTTTCGATTTAATTAATACACCGCTTATAGGTGTTTTTGTGTACCTTTCGATATAATACAGATAATACAACTTTGGTGAATTATTTAAATACGTCATGTAATATTATGAATAATATCGACTCTCGTCAGTCGGTTATTGTTAAAAAAATATATATATACATATATATATATGTATAAAATCTATAAAATTTTCAAAATCAACTTATATATGTATATATATACACACTAGTTGCGGTTACATTGAAATTGTTTCAACATATATATAAATATAATATATAGCTGTACAATTAACATAATACATGCGTAATCAATCAAATTAATATCAATTACACTTCAGGATTGTACGCTCGGTATATTCATAATACATACATCATGTCGTACGTTGATTAAAAAAAAACTCGACTAATTGATTATCCTTTTATACACCATACGTATTTATATTGTAGGTATAAATTAATGGGAATCTGTTTTTTCTTCCTATAAGCTTTGTATAAATTTATCATCTCGACGGATAAATTTATTTAGCAATTTAATATAATATAAGGTATGAGGATGTTATATGCATCATGAATATTTCCAGATATTGTTTATAACGTGTATTAGTGATTTCGTCGTTGTTAGTGTTATTGTTATCATTGAAATTCAAGGCGTGGCTTGAGATTACAATTTTAACAACTATTATTATATGTCAAATGCGGAGTGAAGCGATTTGCGCAAATTTTGAGGGTTTGAAACGAAAATGAAAAGTGAAAAATGAAAAATGAAAACAAAAACAATTATACACCGCGAATCGGGATAATTTTTGTATTAGACTCGTAGAGAAATTCAAAGCGCAAGAATCGTTGCCGCCACGCATGAGTATGTAACGTCTAATTAAGATTAATTTTTATCAATTTACCAATATAGACCGCTATCCGGCATATAATGTGTAACTACGACGACGACGACGACGCACGTCTCGCTCGGTATATTATGTATGTATACATCATCATCCAGCAGTCTCGCATTACATATGGCGACGGAATAAATCTACGTATAACAGAATAATTATTACCTCGCATCAACGTAATTATATAATGTGTGGTAATATTTTCGAAATTTTTCCCCCTCGCGACGTGATATTTTATCATATTATTCAAGTAAAATAATGGCAGGAAATTAAGGTAAACGACAAAAAAAGGAAAAGGAAAATTCAGAATCACATGTGAGGTATTCGTTTTTCATTTATCCATTTTTCGCTCTTTTTTTGTATGCAAACGAGTGCGAAGAAACGATTGGTTTTCAATTATATCAACACAATCGAGTTTCAGTAATGAAAACTGCACACGAACAATAGAAACAAAAATTGAGTAAATTGTACGTATAACCTATTTCATCTCTTTCAGTTTTTCTGTAATTTCTCTGTTTTTTTTTTCTCTCTTTTTCTTATTCCATACGTGGGTATAATAAAAATGCATTACGAGATATTACGTAGATACTCGACACATTTAGACTCAGACTTTCGTGTAATATATTACATTCCTGCTTCATGTATATATGTATGTGTGTGTATATGTATATACACAATGTAAATATAAATAAAGTGTGTGTGTGCGTGCGTGTGTGTGTGTAATATGCGTCGTTGGGTACAATGGCGGAGGTATAGGAAACGTGGACGATAAAAAAAAAAAAAAAAAGCAAAAAAAAGCAAAAAAAGCAAAAAAAGGGGAAAGAAATAAAAGAGAGGGAAAACGAGGAAAAAGTAAAATTCCCGATATGTAGGTATAAGGTATACGTATATGTATAGTCACATATCGTATACCTGGCTGGCTGCCTTTGTATCTATCTACCTGTCCCTCCCCACATCCATCGGCGCACATAACAAGTGCAACAGAGACGAGCGCCGAGTGCCGAGTGAGAGGTGGGACGGTTGAGTATCCGGTCGTTGCCCACGTCCACTTGTTTTGTCTCTCCTCTCCTCTCCTCTCCTCTCATCTCATCTCATCTCCTCTCCCATCCTCTCCGCTCCTCTCCTTCTGCCGTTCGCGGCGACGGTTGGCTCTTCAACGACTGACTCCGAGTCTCTCTCACTCTCTCTCTCTCTCTCTCTCTATCTGCGTGCATGTATGTGACTGCATGTATATATCCATTTTTCTATCATCTTCCCTTTTAAATACCAACGACGTTTGTTAAGGAGGTTCGGTTGTTGGTCGGACGAAAATACGATTTAACTTTTTGTTGTACTTTGCGTGCAATTTTATTACGAAATATTAGTTGATAGAATAAAATTGAAAAAAAAAAAAAAAAAAAAAAAAAAAAACAACAATAAATAAATAAAATGGGGTCGTGAAATGTTGACAAAAATTTTGGCGGACTGATTTGGAGAAAATGCGATACCGTCGAATACAATAACGCTTTGGTAAATCAACCGCAAACCGCAGATTCACTTTATTCAATCCTCGTACGGAGAATACGATTCTACACGCGAAGATCCTTTAATCACACCATTATAAATGCCTGGAGCGGAACGTCTTCTCTGATCGTGCTGCACTTGGCACGAATATCTATATTTAAACGTGACGTAGGATGTGTAGGTATAATACATTGATAAAGGATTTTTGAAATTTGACAAATTTTTAGAGAAATGAAAGTTTGATAAATAATTATTTCAGTGATTTGTATCAGAGAATTAAGAATATGTACATTTATTATTATTATTATTATTATTTATACTACAGTAATTAGACGAAGAGGTTAAGAAGATAACGAAGTAATGAAAAAACATTTAATTTCTATTTACAAACAAAAAAAAAAAAAAAAAAGGAAATAGTAAAAAGATGGTTTAAGGGGGGGATAAAAATGAAAAGAAGAAAAAAAAAAAGTTTTAATCGCGTGTCCTCGTTCGGAAATACGATCTCAGCGGCAGATACCAAGATGGCCGCTCTCGGGTTTAGAAGATAACGAAACAGATATTGAATTCACTGGTTTGAGGGAGAGCGAGAGAGAGAGAAAGAGAGAGAGAGAGAGAGAGAGAGAGAGAAAGGAAGAGAAAAGCAAGAACTACCCGATGCGAGATTTGAATGCATAATACCTTCCAATGTATTTTTGTAAAATCGACCTTTTTTCGCTCCATCTTATTGTTAATAAACTTCATTATTCCACCCATATTTTTTATTTTATATCATCATATCAATCCAAGATTTATCATATCTCGTTTCATATGTACTTACATCCTTTCGTGATCTTTGATTTTCATTTTATATTAACAATTCTGCATCAATTATTATACACACATAAATATTACAGATGTCTAAAAGGCTGTACAAAAAAATTAGAACAGTTTTTTTTTAATTTATACGTACACGTTGTAGGTATAATATATATATATATATATATATATAGGTATATACATATATGTTTATTTACTTGCAATTCCCGGGGAAAATTCCACGCCTCGTGCAACGTTGACTTTAGCAATTTACTATTCTCCCCCCTCACACATACAATCCGTCTGCCTTTATCTCTCTCTCTCTCTCTCTCTCTCTCTCTCGCCCCATAAAATTCTCCCGCACTTCTGAAACTCCTGCATATAACGCCGTTTATCTCTACAAAACGGCAGTTTAATCAACTATTGCCATTGTTCAAATTAAACATCAATATTAACTGTATATTATATGGGTATAATACAAATATAGTACTTAATAATAAACCAGTGAATTTCACAAATTATTTTTCGCTTTTTTTTTTTTTTTTTTCACTTCAATTGCAGATATAAAATATCGATACAGATTACATTTACGTTACATTGCATTATATATACACATCTCGAATGTCTGGATAATTTTCGCAACGTCAGATAATAAGATGTTTAAAAAAAAAAAAAAAAAAAAAAAAAAAAAAATCCAGATTATAAACTCGTGGGAAAAAATTTCTTTGCGTTTGAAAATCTATATAACGAAATGTGCTTTTGGAAAAGAAATAGTAGAAGGATGAAAAAGTGAGAGAGAGAGAGAGAGAGAGAGAGAGAGAGAGAGAGAGAAAAAAAGGGTAGGAGAAAATTTTTGTTCCCGGTACCTCAGAATCAATTTTAAATAACCCGAGTATATTTTACGGATTTATAAATACGTCTTCGTTCGGTCTTTCCGTCCTTTTCTTTTCCATATTCCCCTCCTCCTGCTCACTCACTCTCTCCCTCTCTCTCTTTCTCTACGGTTCCCGAAGGGCTTCTCCTCGCCGTTCTTAACAGCCTTCGAAGGACAATATTTTGCCGGTTTACCCGTTGCTATAGCAACGACTCGACTCCCAAGTTCTCGACTCTATGTCATCTCTTTTTTCCTCCCCCTCCATTTTGCTTTTTCCCCGTTTTTTTTCACTCCATGCTCTTCTTCTTTGGTTTTACCTCCTCGTTTCCCCCCGTTTTACTCTTTTCTTATATCCTATACTCACTCTTTTATACTTATAGATATAATATGTTATCTATTTTTCGATAATGTATTCATTTGTTTTTATAATCAACGTTTTTCTCTCTCTTCTTTCTTTCTTTCTTTCTTTCTTTCTTTTTTCTCACCGTAGATAATTAATTTTTCACCATTTCTAACTTACCGGCACTTGTTATTAATTTATCAATTTATAATAATTATCACATTATTTTACTTATGCATAATAATATACTTAATAATCATGTTATATGAATTATTTATAATGTAAAGATCAATCGAATCATTTATGAACTAACTGTTATTCATAAAACGGTTATAATTATCAAATTCCTACGTTTACTTTTCGGTTTTAACCTTTTAGTTTTAATAAACGCTCTTTGCTCTTTAGTAAACTTTTTCGTCTTTTAACTTTAGGCTAATCTTTCTTTCAGCTAAGAAAAATAGAATAAAGGAAGTTCTAATATTTTCATCTTACAGACAGTACGAATGTCAATTTTCTACCGGGTGTCCACCCGGTTTTAACCTCTACCGAAAATCACCTTCGAACATTTTCAAACACACCACCCTCTATACCTTATGGGTATGCAGGCGTGTGATCGAATCTTTCTCCAACGATATCTCGGTAACGGTTCAACGGATTTCGATGTCACTAGTTTCAATCGACGGGGCTTTCCTCGACTTAAAATTTAACGAAATTTCGATCCCGATCGTTCCATCAGTTTTCAACTTATTCAAATATTCATTACAATAAAATATAATGTGATTATTATACCGTAATCATGATCCATTAAATCCATCTTAATTAAAATCTTTCAGTATTTTTATACGTGTAATACAATTTTTTATTATTCAACTATTGAGATAGATGTTATAATATTGATTGATTGATTACTAGATAGATGGATGGCTGGATGGATGGATGGATGGATATACATGTAATATGATCTTTGAAATAACGTAAAGATGAAAGGTCAAATTGTTATTAAAAAAGGCGGTATAATATAAAAAAAAGGGGGGGGGGGCAAAATGAGGTACCCTTAAAAATTACAAAAAAATGTTGCTTTTCAAAATGTTTTTTTCAATAGTCAAAAATGACTCCTGCAAAGATTATCGAGCATTATTTTGAATTGATCAGAAATTATCGAAAATTGTTATTTTTTTTTTTTTTTTCCCCCCCCCGGCATCTGAGAATCATTTTTATTTTCCTTGGTTACAATTGGACGAAACTAAAAAAAAAAAAAAACAGTTTTAGCGTACTTGAGTCCTCGAAAACTAAGTATTTTCTTAATTACCCAATTTTTCCCCCTCATCCCCTTCCCAACCCTCTACAATATACATAATACGACACAGCCAAAGGCTATATATGTATAAAAAATAAAAAGGATAAATGAAAAAAATTAGATAGTGAAATAAAATAAATAAATGAAGGAAAAATTCCTCCCGGTGAACACGAGTCTCGTATTTCTGGAGATAACCGATTGTCATTAACCTTCTTCCTCCTCCTCCTCCTCCTCCTCCTCCTCCTTCCCCTTTCGCTTCACACCGCTGCCTGTGTGTGTGTACGTTATCTCACACAAACACACCCCCTGCCACACATCCGTGTAGTTGTATATAGATATACTTGTTACATGTAATGTCATTCACATATCTACGTCTATCCACACACACACACACACACACACACACACACAAAGGATTATTATATGTAAGATAGAGGGAGAGCGATGACTTTGGGGGGGAGGGGGGGGGGGGGGTCGATATTGATTGCCATTGCCATATTCGTTTGATGTTTCATACACAAATGTATACAGTAGGTATATCATGTATACATATATATATACATATATATATATAATGTATAAATACGCTCGCAGTGACGACGATATAATCGATCCGATGATTTGAGTAGTGTATGTACATTAACGAACGATCAAGTTTTCGATAATCTTGTGTGCATAAAAAAAGTTATATGGAGGCACGATGTTTATATATATATATATACACACAGACACACTGCTGCTCTGGTGCTGTGCGTGTATAAATATTACCTTATTGTAAAATTCATGCACGTGTCCGTTCTATTTTAACAACAGTTTGTAATCTTTTACGGTGATATCATTGAATGGATTTTTGATTTTTTTTCAACCTGCGATCTAACAGTCGTTAAAAACGTCGCTCGTTTCATTCAATCTCACCCTCGTATTTGTTCTACGATTGTTCATTTTTTTTTTTTTTTTTTTTTTTTTTTTCCTACTATATTTAATCTTCTCAATTCCCATTTTTCTTACAGCTTGTATTTCAATGACGCACATCTTGTCAATAATTATACGTTTTATTGTAGTGTACATACTACTATCGTAACGCAATACATACATATATATATATATATATATTGTAATGTGAAATGAAAGTTTTGCGATACGTGTATTAAGTATATAGGCGCATTAATAAGTTTTATCGGTTTTAAATTAAGTTAATACAACGTGTACAAGTTAATTTCTTTTCTTTATATAATATGGATGATCATGTATATGCATAAGTAATACGACTAACTCGAAACGGACGTTTCAACGGGTCGAAGAAGGGCGGGAGGGAGGGAAAGACGCGGAAGGGGTATGTAAATGCAAATAGTCACGACGAGGAGGAACGGTTTATCTCGATCGGTATTACAGAGATCGACTTTGGGATAAGTGGCTTCGCCTTAACTCCTTTACGTATATGTCTAAGCCTCAACGTTCGGCTCACAGAAATGCAGAAACGTTGTTGTTTACCGTCTATAATACGTAATTCTAATATCTACGTCTACTTCTACGTCTATGAATACATAGATATATAAAAAACAATGAATATGCGGGCGTATAAAATCACGTGAGATAGAACGATTTATATAAAAACCATAAAAATTATTCGTGAATATTTGAGAAACGAACGAGTAGGGTGAAAAATTTTGTGGATTAAAAAAGGAAAAAAAAAAAAAAAGAGATAGTTGAAAAATATATAATTTTTTTTATTTTTTTTGTTTTTTTTTTCAATAATTAAACTCATATACAAAACTCGAGCTGCAGTTATGTTTTAATAAATCACGTTAATAATACCGTTGCAAAATTAAATCGATTAAGCAAAATTTTTACCGTGTCGAGTTTTTTTTTTTAATTTTTATACTTATAGTACCTAGTTGAGTAATTGCTTGATCAACTTTGACTCTAAAATGAAGTTTCATTTATTCTTGGAATATATATTCATTCGTAACTATATAATATATTATATCTGTACATATGTCAGCGAAAAAATAACGATCCCGTGATATTTTACCGTAAGACGATGATGTTGTACTTTTTTTTTTTTTATATAAAACCGTCTTTTGTACAGCCGCTTACTCGGTATACATATAACAATATACACATTGCACATACCTGTATGTATATAACAAGTATTACCTCTATTTACAATGTGTATCCGCTGCTGACGACGTTCAAGCTTTATATTATGCGAGAGCTGAAAATTTACGTTTCTTTGTCGTTTCGACGGAGGTTGATCGGTTTTTGTTATTCTTGTTGCGTTTACTTTCGCAACAATTTATGTTTCAAATTAATCTCTTTGCGGATTTATTTCATTGCTATCTTATAATCGTCCGTTCAATTTTATTTTTCATTCAATCGACCTTGTTTTGTTAACATTATATTCGCAAAGCTTCCGTTTTACTTTTCAACATACGAATCGTACGAATGTATTAATGTTAATTTTACCAAATTTCAATATCAAAGTTCACACTCTATTCTTATCGAACGATTTTAATCTCTTTATCATTTTATTATACACATTATAACAACAAATTACACCTTCGCCTTATATTACATCTACATATAGGCTATCCGCTTAATGTCTACACGAAAAGTGTATGATTTACATTATACGTATAATATAATCCGTTCATAAACTTTGAATAATTATACAACATCGTGTAGATATTGTAAAATTAACTTGACGTGTACCTTACAAATTGGTTTAAATATAATAATAATAATAATAATAATAATAATAATAATAATAATGATAATAATAATCGGTGAAATGCTTCTTGTGCAATTGTTTTACGATATTCTATAGTTTTTTTTTATTTTCTCGTACTTCTCTTTTTTAGTTCCCCGTTACTTTTTTTTGTTTCTTTCGACAAGGCGGATGTAATATCTGTATTAATATGTATACGTATATACTAATAATGGGAGCAATTAATAATTTTATAACGATCTTGTTTATGACGTGTTAAAAAATATGTATTATGTAATACACATGTGTTAAATTTAGAACGCGAAATATACTCGTTTGACGTATAAATGCGAGACAAAAAAGAGAAAAAGTGGATAAAAAAAAAAAAAAAAAGACAAAAGACAAAAAAAAATATTCCAAAAACGAAGAGAGAAAATATTATTTCTGTATACACACAATTTAACGGCATATCGTAGAATAAGTAGAAATCTAAAGCGGGAAAACCTTGCCGTGAACGAGCGCGAATACATGATCATTGATTGTTGTTGTTATTAAAGCAATTAACGCAAGGTTAAAATGACGGTGAGAAAAATTGTTGAAACAAAAAAGTATATCATTACGGGTATATATTTTATATACCTACTATTAATACGTATGCCTTATGAATACCTACTTCGCTATATACATAACATGTGTACATACGTACGTACGTACATACGTATATATTATCTTTTACGGTGATTCTGCAAAGGAAGGGAACAAAAAACCACGGTTTCGCGATTCCCTCGGCATGATTTACAAAAAAAATTCCCGTAACGCGTACGGTAACCAAGATTTATGGATAATAATTTGTACAATATATATATATATATATATATATATGCGAGCCTGTGTTTATAATTTATTTGCACGGTGCGTATAAAAATCGATTCACCCTTCTGGTTTTTTCACGCGAATTCATCGCGGATATTCACGCCTTGCGTGTTGTTTGATTAATTAAATATTTGCAAACTGATAATGTATGTAATAATAATATGCATGTGTTATATATACATATATATGGGTTGATGATTATTATATATACGTATATTATACCGTTTTACTGTATTGCTGATCAATTTTCGTTTCGTGTAGAAATATTCTTACGAAAAATGAATAAATACAAGTTGAACGGAACAGAGGGGGGAAAAAAAAAAAAAAAAAAAAAAAAAAACCGAGTACTTTTCAAAGTGAGAACGATCATAGAAAATATCGCACCCCTAATCTGAAAGGTTGAGGGTCGAACCCACGTCGAATTGGCATGGAATCCCCCATACGTATATGTATATAGGTATATACGTAGATACGTTTATCCACATACGCGTACGAAGCGTGTGTATGGCAGCCTCAAACACGTTCTACGTTCTACATTATATTGTATACCTATATGTATATATGTATATGCATATATATAGTATATGTATGTGTATATATAGGTGTAAGCTAACCAACGACGGTGTTAAATTGGAGAATCAAATTTCAACCGTGTCGCGAGAGACGCGTATTGATTTCTCTCCAAAAATACACGTGTATATACCTATGTATTATAATATACGTTGAGTATGTTTAAATTTAATTACGACCGTTTAAGCTTATTTAACATACAGATAAACAAATTGCGAAAGGTGTTGGTTTGTTGGTTTTTTTTTTTTTTTTTTTTTTTTTATTATTTTTTTTCTTACGTGTTCCTTTTTGTTTTTGTTTTTTATTCTTCTTTCTTTTGCTGATTCTCACCTATTTTTTGCTTTTCTCCTCCTTTCGCCTGTATTCACACGGATAATAATAATAATAATAATAATAATAATAATAATAATAACAACAACGTATGTACATACCTGAAGTGTATGTTTATTATTACATATTGAAATATTTTCTGGAGAATTAAGATGAAAGAGGAAAAAAAAAAATTATGAAAAACAAATTGTAATGCCAAAAACGTCGGGATTTTTGTTGTTAATCAGGTGACAGTTGATTTTCGCGATAAAAGTGTTTTAATTGGTCGAAAAATCGGAACAACGATACTGTGCCGGTGTTCATTATATATATATATATATATTATGTATATATATATATATACATAATAATCAACTATACAAATATGTATAAACTGCACCAGACAGTTATAATAACGATGCTTTTTATCGTTATTGAAATTCTACGGTCGTGTTACGATGTGGATTTTCTTTATGGAATATTTACGCTTTCGTGAAATAAATGAATTTAAAGAAAAATTGAAAACATTCGGTATATATATATTTATAACACTCGCAAGCATATGACGGCTGATGTATTTTATAAGCAAAAGTATTGGTGAAATTAAAACACCGTATATTGCGAGGAATTTTTATCTCGCTAGAAAAATACTGATAGAATAGTTGAAAAATTGAAAAAAAAAAAAAAAAAAAAAACAAACAAACAATAAAGAAACAATATAAAAATCTTGCGAACTACAGTTCAGCTGAGAAAGATACTAATAATGATAGTAAGAATAATGCTAACAATAATAATAATAATAGTAAAAAGAATAACAATAATAATAATAATAATAATAATAACAACAACAACAGCACAGCGGTAGAAAATACTCGTAGATTGAAGTAGTAATGAGAATAACAAACAATGATAATCATAATAAGAATAAGAATAAATTGCATTAAAATAAATTATGCAAAATACTTTCCTCCGTCTGAATATGAAATCTTATACCGACAAAGTCTCCGTCACACGAGGCGTGTCGCGGTTTATTTTATTTATACGCTTTATACTATACGTATGTTGTACCATTGTACATTGTACATTGTACATTGTACATACATACAATCCATCCTACACGATAATAATAATATTTATCCATTTCTATGCAGTATAAATATATATGTAGATCTTTACGTAGAAGAAATTTCTTCTCTATGCTGTTAATTATTGTTTATTAAACGATATAAGTAATTCGCACTCGTTACCACTGTGCAAAAACTATTGCCGACGACGAGGCGACGATGCGATAAAAAGTAAATGAGAAACTGAACCTTTTTTTTTTTTTTTTTTTTTTTTTTTTTGTTCATTTTCTCTTAAACAGGATAATTTTTTAAACGAAATGACTGATAAAAAATAATTGAAAAGAAAGTATAAAAAAAAAAAAGAAAAAGAAAAAAGTTTAGAATTAATATACTTACGTATACATATATCATGTATTTATTCGACGGTTATACGAGGGACCCTTTATGCTTCCGCGAAACGAATAAAACGAGTATAAAGTATTTATAATTTTGCGATTACTGTGTATTATAACACTCCGGGTAAATCCCGATCGTCGTCGTCACATGACGTTAAAATGGAACACTGCACGTTCGTTAATCCATTGACGTGACGAGTAAAAAATAATAATGATAATGACGATGATGATAATAATAATAATAATAATAATGTATATTATAGTATAGGATTAAAACTGACCAAATGGTCGTGTTTTTCTTCAATTGAACACGCATATATACATATACGCGTCGAAATTTGATTTTATATTTGCGACTTTTTATTTTTTTTTCTTATCTTTCTCTCTCGTCATTTCCTTGTACAATTTATTTGAATTTTGAATTTCAACGATATATTGAAAAATGATAGAAAAAAAAAACTGGGTCAACGAACATTATCGATAACATATGCCAGGTGCAATAATTACAGATAAATAGGTATACATATACATACAATAGTGTATTCATTTAATGCCTACGCGATGAATTCTCTCATCGTGTAACGTGAACTTATGTTAGTCCGCTTCGCTAACCAGCAGAGGGCGACGAAGTGGGGAAAGGGGGGGGGGGGGGGGGGGAGGATCGGGATGGATGAGGGAACGGGGAAAAGAGGGGGATGAGGAGAAACGACGACGAGGGCGGGAGGGGGATGGAGGGCATAAACTGATTACGTGTCTGAAATGTGTGTTTTTGTATACTATGAAGAAATACGAGAGAGAAAGAGA
Organism: Diprion similis; assembly: GCF_021155765.1. Taxonomy (NCBI): domain Eukaryota; kingdom Metazoa; phylum Arthropoda; class Insecta; order Hymenoptera; family Diprionidae; genus Diprion; species Diprion similis. The sequence continues at coordinate 15,856,766 of NC_060116.1, read as the reverse complement.
GAAAGAGAGAGAGAAAGAGAGAGAGAGAGAGAGAGAGACGAGGAACATATCGATTATATTTTTCATTTTATTTTTGTTTTAATTTTTACGGTACAGTTTATATATTCTCTCTGCAATACATAATCGCTGATTTCAACGTTATACAATCAGCTTTGTCAGAATATTGATGATTGCTCGGATGCATTTTTCTTCGCGCGTGTCAAAACAATTAAAGAAATAACGACGAAGGAAGAAATAACGAGGGTCGAACGATTCTGATTTATTTTTTCTATTATACATATACATATACATACATATATATATATATATACACCTATATATGTTTAATAAATAATATAACAACAAAGTAATATAATAGTATCTATACGAAACAGAACAAGAAATATATGATTGTGTGAATTTTAATATGAAAAATTGTTCTCTGCGTTCGGGTCTCGTATTTTGAATGAATAAAAAAACGAAAACAAGAGAGAAAAAAAAAAAAAAAACGACAAAATGACCAAGAATCGTAACGAAATAATTGAATGAAAATTTGTCGGCGAACACGTAGAACACGTGCGCGCATTTAAAAAAAAAATATTGAATTTCTAATCTAATCAATACCGGGCATATTATTTTTACATACAATCAAACATACGTACATACATATAATAAATATATCTATACCGTGTATGATTGACGTAATTTACATTTGACGTTCCGCTTATAATTTAAAGAGTACTTTTCAGCATCGTCATCGCGACGCTTACTTACGTTACAGGTACTAAATTAATTCACAATACTTGTTGTACTCATATCGTATATGTTATTATAATATCTACAATCACAACCGAAATCTTTTGTAACGTTTCCTGCGTATACGTACTATTATCATTATCATTATCATTATCATTATCATTATCATTATCATTATCATTGTTATTATTATTATTATTATTATTATCATTACCATTATCCGTGCTTATGCATGTTTGTACAATATAATGTTATATAGGTATAACATACGTGGTATATATATATATATATATATACATTCTGCAATGACTCTAGAATAAATTTCATGCAACGGACATTATCCGTCACAGATATATGTATGATAATAACGAGTTTTATTATTGTATATAATTGTGTTTAATACGCTTCTGCATACCTTTACGTGAATAAATATTAGGATAACGATGACGAAAGTAACGGAATAAATTCAATGCAGATAATAATTGTAATTGTAATTGTAATTTTATTAAATAGGCCGTAGGACAAAGTCCTCTAACGGCCTAAAGACGATACAAAAAAATAATAATAATAATAATAATAATAATAGTAATAATAGCAATGAACAATTACTAGCGGTATTTGAGAGAATAACATAACTACGATAAAAACGGAAACAAGACTCGACGTGGTTTTTTTTATTATTTATTTTATTTTTTTTTTTTTCATTCTATTTATTTATCGTCGTGTCGATACTTATTTCCTGATTTTTCTCACCATATATTATATAACAACAACAATAGCAACAACAAAAGACCACACAAGAAAATGATATACGTATTATTCTAATTTATCTAGAGGAATAGAGAGTTTCGTAAAATTATACCTCAATGTATAAACTCGGATTTGTGAAACTATGACAAGTAATAATCCGTTCCGTACTTATCAACGTCCATATATAACCGTAATAACATTTTTCCTATTCAAGTAAGTTCGATGGGAAGGTTAAACCGCTGCGTGACCACAAATATTATCAGTTATTGTTGTCGTTGTTGTTATTGTTATTTACATATATATTTATATTATTTATATATATATATATATATATTTATATATATGTGTATGTGTGTGTACACAATACGAAAGCGATTGCCTTCTCACTCTCACTCTCACTCTCACTCTCACTCTCACTCTTCCTTCTTCTCTCTCTCTTTCGCTCTCCCCCTATTTACTATATCACTACATCGCCTAGGTACCACACTACACAAACACACACACACGCTCGTATATGTGTAGAAATGGGTGGATTTTTGTGCAAACGTGTGTGTGTGCGTACGTCTGCCCCTCCCCTCCCCTCCCCTCCCCCCCCCTCTCGTCGCGTCGACTCTTCGCCCTCTCCTCGTCATCCCTCCCATCGGCCATCTCCTCTCTATTCCTCCTCTCTTCTCTCTTCCCTCTTCTCCAACGGTCCGACCTCCTCCCCGTAATACGAGAATAACCTCTCTCGCTGCCCCCCCCCCCCCCCACCATCACCCCCGCCCCGACATCACATTATTTATCACAGTAATTCTCAATAAACTACTCGCTTCCCTTGTACGTTCTCTAGGTATCTGTGTATGTTTGTATGTTTGTATGTTTGTATGTTTGTACGTTTGTACGTATGTGCAGTATGTATGTACATACGTACGTACCTCCGTGCACCTCTGCACCTTTATCTCTGATACTTTTTCATACACGTGTATACCTATACGTACGTATTGGTAAATTCGTAAATAATCCGCGTAACACACAATGCGCATATGTGTACGTATATTGTATGTATATGTATTTATTTATGAATGTGTATATGCGGTACGGATATTTTTCATTTTGCATTTTACACCTCATTTATTTATGTATGTAACGTTGTCTACCTGCAAATGAATAATGATTAATCGTATAGCGGATTATTTAGTTATTCGATTGTTTAATCTCAATGATTAATTTTCGTTTCAATCAATACGCAAACTTGCTTAATAATCAATCGTAAGCTTTGAATTTTGTTTTTAGAAATAATTTCTTTACTTTCTTCTTCTGTATTTTTTATTTTCACGTTTACAGTTGAATCTTTTTGTTGTTTTGTTTTTTGTTTTTTTTTTTATATATTTTCAACTCTTATATTATATTTAACCGTGTTACAATGCTGTATAATTATGATTATTTTTGATGTTTTTTTTTTTTTTATCCTCCGCTTTATCGATTATTATTGTGCAACGAATGGGAGTGAAAAAATTTACTCCGGTATTGTCATTATTATACTGCAATTATACACAATACAGATGTGTTATATTTATATTACACAGTGATATGGTGCATGTATTATCAACACCGCTGATCAGAGAGAGAGAGAGAGAGAGAGAGAGAGAGAGAGAGATTAAAATTTCGACAACGTCAACGCTTCGTCACGCTTCATTCAATAACAATATTAGTATACCCCTCTAATATCGATAATAATTACTCGTGTGTATAACACGCATATCTATATAGATATAATGTGTATTACATACGTGATATACATATATCCATGCGCTTTTATCTATAATTTTGATTATATACGTCTGGTATATTCTCTATATTACCTGACAAGTGTATAACAATTATACACGATACATTGATACATTAACTGCAGATTATATAGACGAACTTTGAACGAACGGATTCTACGCCTTAGAAATATTAACGATACAGCCACGCAACAAAAAAAAAAATTAAAAATTCTGGTCAGGGAGGTCAGACCATAATTGTTGCAAGTTTTTTGGATAGCTGAAACAGAATCCGAAATCTTTTATTTTATCTCATCACGTCAGGTTTTTGACATAACCTCGAAAAGTCTTCACAGCTATATAAAAATGAAAAATAATTCTGGCCTAAGGGTTACCGTAGACTTTTAACCACGTGGCATTTATGGCTATAAGATTGAGATGTTATGAGTTCAAGGTAATATGGGTTTAAGGGCTTATGGTATTCAATATATTAACTATAACGAGCTGACTCGGCTTGGATTATAAGGCTTTTTGAGGTTATGTTAAAAATCTGACATGACGGGGTGAAATGGAGTTCGGTATCGGATTCGGCAACCCCAAAAACGTGTAATGAAAATAGCCTGACTCACAAGTCAGAATTGTTTTTTATTTTTGTGTGGCTGCGAAGGACTTTTCGAGGTTATGTCAAAAACCTGACGCGATGGGATGAAATGGACTTCGGATTCGGTTTCAATATATATATATTTTTTTCTAATTGTTTTATTGCTTTTTCTTCTTCTTCTTTTTTTTTTTTTTTTTTTTTTCTCTTGCCTGGCTGTGTAATTCGACTCGACTGACGAAGTAATTTGACGCAATTTGCCAGAATCCAAGTCCACGAATATACTCTCCAATATACCGAAAGAAAAGTATAATGTACAAATAATCTGTTAGGTATACGTCGAGGGAGAATTGTATAACCTGGTGCCATGCGGAGCAGCAAGATGATTTCAAATGTATTCAAATCTCTAATGTGATACCGAGCACTGACCCAATTACGTCCAATACTCGAGATAAAAGATTGACGTTATTATTAGTGTAGGTTTGTGGTTGATAGACACACGCACACGCGATTCGTCGCGACAATTTATTATTCATTTCCGAGCGGATTCTATTTGTCACTAATAACACTCGGTTATTGTCAAGAATGTCTTATATATACAATATCTTAATAAATATATACATGTAAATTTATTTTTTATTTATAATAATTAGGCGGCATAAAAAATCGATTATTTTTACTCACAATCGGTTTTTCTCTTTTTACTCTCACGATGAACGAAGCAATACAATATATATATATATATATCAATTTATGTGATTAGAGTATCAACCTGTTCGACGTAATAAGCGAAAGGTTAATGAATATTATTACCTGAAATTGAAAAATATTTTTAACGAATTTCTAAATTATGAGAAAAAACTTTTCCGCTGTTAAGACTACGTAGCGAAATTTAATTGAGAAATTTTTATTTCGTACGAACCGTTTCGAAAGAGAAAAAAAGAAGAAAGAAAGAAAATACCAAATAATCGATTAATAGATTAGTTTTTACCGATTTTTTTTTTTTTTTTTTTTGTTAGACTCGATAAAAGGGGTTAGGAAAAAATCGTTTGAGAAACACTGTAGCCAGCAGGTTCGCTCCTCTCGCTCTTTTTCCCCCTGCTCGTTCACTCACTCTCTCTCTCTCTCTCTCTCTCTCTCTCATCGAGTTCCGTACCTACTTGGGACCATATAGCCACTGAATGCAGTCCGTGTTACAAGAGGCTAGGCGGCCGACTACTTTCCAACGAATCGATACATTATACCGGTTTAATTAATGAAATTGCTATTGCGCGTGATAAATTGTTATTTATTTATTTATTTTTTTTTTTTCCTATACTTACAATATATGCAAATACATTATTTAAATATGTATGTATAATACACACAGGTATAATAATAATAATGTGTCTGCACGTAATTATATTATATTATATTATATATACGCGATATTTAATTGACTATATATTATCTTATTATATCTACATATGTATATGAAAATTATTGTACAGAGTGTAGTTTGGTATATTAAGAACACACGATATCCGACCTTCTTCTTTTTCTTCTTCTTCTTCTTTCTATTTCTTTTATCTATTCATTTCTTTGTCTATTTTCTTTCCGTACCGCTTCTATTGCCAAGCCCGCAATAGCAGATTAATATTCTGTTATTTTATCGCCGATAAACGATCGTGATGTGTGAATATATATATATATATAACGAAAGGCGTATAATAAGTATATGTACCTGTAATACATTTCCGTTACACGGGTGAAATCGAAACGTTATTTTCTAGCTTCGAATAACGATAACGATATATATAATCTGTATACGTATACATATATCGTCTATATCCTATACATATAACGTCACATATAGGTAGGTATACTAGAACAGTACGTATAGTACATACACACGTATAACCGAGGTTATTTTTTATATTTTTTCCCCTCTATACCTACCTTCAACTTTTTATTATTTGTCCTCCTTTTTTCTCTCCTCAGCTTCGTTTTCTTTTCATCTGTATTTCTTTTCATCTGTATTCCAACACATTCGTACCTACGTCATGTGTATACAGCGCATATATATGTATATACAGGCTAGTATATCGCTGCAGTATCGAAATTCGCGTATCAATCTTCTAACGAGATTGTATGTTTGGTTTTTTCCTGTTTTTTCTTTCTTCTTCTTCTTCTTCTTTTGTCTTTTCAGCTTCTTCTTTTCTGCTATATCTATATTTATTCCCCACTCCTCTCCGTTCACTCCCTCTCTCTCTCTCTTTTTTTCTATTCTCCTCCACCGCCGATGATCGCTTCGTTGTATTTTATTTCCTCTCATACATATAAGTCAATTGCCGACGACGACGAGACGCGACGTCATTCCAACAACTTCGCGTATGTGTTGATGTAATACGTGATCAGAAAAAAAAAAAAAAAAAAAATGTCCCAGCAGGTCCATTAAAATTGTTGGATTGATTTAACCATTTTTTAATGTACTGTCAAGTGATATAAAAAAAAAAAAAAAAAAACAACCAAAAATTACGAATTCAATGTTGACACGACGATTTAAATGTTTATAGAATTAGAAAAATTTGTGTCATACTGAATAACAAAAATGTTAGAAATAACACAACTACAAAGTGAACCTGCTGAGATATTACGTTTAGTTAAATTTTTTCATAGTGTACGTATATACGAGTACATGATACGAGATATGGAAATGATGTTTGCCGTGTTTTCCATATTTCTCGCAGCTTTCCTATTACACGCCATTAAGCAGGTCGGTATGTATATCGCTGCACTATCGTATATACATCATTTCATTCATACATGTAACACATAAACTCACGTATTTCACGCAAATTCATGGATAAAGTAACGTTTTGTTAGATAATTTTGAAAAAAATACTCACAAGTATATCGAAATACGCTACATAGTTATATTTATTTTTCCTACAATAATTACAATAATCCACATTATTTAAAAATATTTTACAACGTATACGCATAATACGATAATAAATATTCTAAAAATCGTATTTTAAATTACGCTTTTGGATTTTATGTTGTGCAACTTTCTTATTATTATTATTATTGTTATCATTGTTGTTGTTGTTTATTAATATTATTATTATTATTACCTGTGTAGTATGTTACATGCAATAATAATAACTATTTAACGTCAAAGAGAAGATACCTGGAGACAAAAACGAACGAGGTGATGAAAATTGCAAGTGAAAAAAAAAAAGAATACAGAGAGAGAGAGAGAGAGAGAGAGAAAAGAGAAAAAGATGAGAATAACCGAGACTTCGTGACTTGATGAACGTTCGTCGTGATTACAGTTCGCGCAAGCGGGATAAGACGACAACGATGTCATGCGATAAAGGAGCGGAGGGGGTGAGGGGGGGGGGTCTTACAGTCCATACGTACATGTTCTCAGTCGCGTTCTCCTGCCTGAAGTGTGTTTTTTTTTTCCTCCTTTTTCTCTGACTTATAATTCATTTGACTTTATTCGACTCGGTAAATTATATTATATATATATATATATATATATGTATATACCGACCTATTTTTATTTTTATAACTGAGTGTCCTTATATATACGTTCGTTTTTACGATCCTATTTCTTGTTCGCATGAATATTGTAATATCCTCCTAAGCTGAAAGTATCTTTATGTATATTATTTTATCTATATATATTAAGAATTATTTTTCGGATAATTATAATCGCAATCGTGAAGTTATACAGATTTTGCGCCTGTAGAATTAGCGCAATAAGCACCTGCGCGTGCATTTATATATAGGTATAAAGTGGTGTGTAATGCGATTTGACACTTTACTGAATATTATATTCAAAGATCGAAGGAAACACTGCAGTCTCATTTCTACAACAACAACAACAACAACAACAACAACAACAACAACAACAACAACAACAATAACAACAAGAATAATAATCATAATACCGTGCAGCCGTATAATACGTGTATCCACATACTGTAGAAATGATAAAGTATTATACCATTGTTTAAAATTTACGCGTATATGTTTATTAATTTAAAATTCAATTATGCGCATAAGGCAAGGTGGATAATTATTGTCAATCGTCGGTACAACACCACACCACGTCGTGTAGCATATAGCCAGCCAGCCAGCCAGCCAGCCGCGTTGCACGTTCTATTATTCCCGTATACATATAAACATACCATATGGAATATCGGAGACAAAGAAAGCGAGAGAAGGAAAGAATAATAAAATAATAAAAGAAAGAAATAGAGAAAGGAGGAAATAAAGGAAACAAAAGAAATGGGAAACGAGGCACGTACGAAATACTAAAAAAAAAAAAAAAAAAAAAAAAAAATGGATGACGATGACAATCCGACGAGTAACAACGTATAGAAAATTTATGGTTCGGTTTATACTTAGGTATGCACGACGTTATAGGATATACTAGAATTTAATTTTTTAATATATATTATATACGTAGGTATTATTTATAGTATATATATATATATTAAAGCTTGCTAAATGTATGACGAATTGTAGGTAATATTTATAGACTGCCTCGCTGAATACTTACTGCGTAATATAAGCTGCAACTACTACTCTTCGAATGCATTAAGATTATACTCGTGTGTATTAGACTAGGCACGGTGTATATATATATAATATAGTACAATACTCCGTTGCGCTGGCGTTGCGCAGGAGAGATAGATGGATAGATCGTGTATACATATATATATATATATATATATATATATGTGTGTATACATCGTTATCTAGAATATTTTCCAGCGAAATTAATGAATACCTAGAAAAGTATAACTCGCGTTAACAAATTAACATAATGACAGTTGAGATTACTACTTGAAAAAAAAAAAAAAAAGAAAGAAAGAGAGAGAGAGAAAGAAACGAGCTTTGGGAGGGGGAGATGGAAGTTTTTGTCGCCGACTGTACGGTGAAATAGAAATGATTAAAGTTTTAATAACTGACACAGGGCCGCGGGCAAATAATTACGTTCTATGCGTCCTTGATTATGAAATCGGAATTCACCTTAATTACACGTAGCTGCTGCTGCTGCTGCTGCTGTTGCAGATGCGCGTACATCACGTTATAATAACAATAAATATATCTCATATACGTCATCCACAGACAAAGTTTGGATATTATCAGAGCATCGCTTCAGATTATATTAATTATCAATTATGCTTTATTTGCACGAATTGGTTTACATCTTTCTCCAACTGTCGTTTTGCGGTTAAACCGATGTATTATATTATCATCATTAATTATATCGTTATCATGTACTATATCATTATATATGGCAATTAATTCATTAATTTTATAGAAATTGAAACGATTTATTTTATTTTTTTTTTTATTCTACGCAGGTATCCAGACAGTTGAATTACGTTTAATAATGGTGCTATATATGTATATGTATATACCTATCGTATATCGTGTAAAAATTTCCAAATTCGCGTTTAGTGAAATTATATTTTTATTCATGACCGTTGGCTGCTATACATATATAGTTATTATTTTATTGCCCATTTACGAGCTGTCCGATCATAACGTTCACACACACACACACACACACACACAGACAGACAGACGTAACATTTTCAAGCAGGAAACATCCAGCAGCTTAAACTTAAACTGTGCTTACATGTGTATAAAACTTTTGTATATATATGTATATAATATACATGATAGTAACACGGTGCTGAGGGATAAAAAAAAAACAAAAACAAAAAAGTAATACGGAACAGGATTTTTCTTCTTTCTTTCATACTTTTGTTTGATTTGATTTCGTTTATTTTGCGGCAAAAGAGCAAATCTTTTCACGTGTACGATACTTGCTCGTTATTCACACGCATGTAACATGTATCGCATATATTTATGTAGTGTTGTGCATACATATAACATGTGTGCATATGTAGTATATTCGTGCGGATTCCAAGGACGACGTGTCGTCCAATTCGGTGCGAGAACGCTTGTACCAACCGTAGATAAAGTAGGTACCTACGTTGTTGTATAGTTATAGGCGGAATTTTTTTTCTTTTTCTCGTCGTTTTGCAGTTCACGCTTTTCTCTTCGTCTCTCTCTCTCTCTCTCTCTCTCTCTCTCTGCCATTTTCTTTCATAATCTGAAATTATACACACGGATACAGACTAGATAAATATGGTAACCGATGCTTTACTCGAAAAATATGAATTAAACAAATTTTCGTCAACACTTCAACGAATACTTTAAAACCGTTTCTTTCTAATACTAGGTATACACTATATATGTATAATGTAAGTGTAGAGAAAATATTCTGCGAAAACTCGTGAAACATTTCAATATCATCGATTTTCGTTGTATACTCTCAGAGAACCGCGCACCGCGTCTCGACGTCCGCATATGTATGTTACATATATGTATTTATATATGTACACACATACATACACACACACACACACACACACACACACACACACACACACACACACACACACACACACACAGATACAGAGGAATAATATAGATCGAAGAATCGCGTATATTTCCCGACTTTCACGAGAGGAAAAGAGTAAGAGAAATAGATCGATGAGGTAGGGAGGGAGGGAGAGAGGCTGAGTCAAGATTTATGTCGGCGATGCGAGGAGAAGGGAGTTTGGGTTTTGATTTGGGTTCGGGTGTCGACCCGAGAATCGAGTTAGTCGTTTCTTGTGTCTAATATAATATATATGTATATATATATATATATTACACATGTACCTATATGTATATATCCTTGCGTTTCGTGCTGCAGTAAGCTTAATTTTATTTCAATACCTTGCAACGTATCTACATGCAATATGATCCGTATATAGGTACGTCGTAGTACACACATGTGTTTTATAGACGTATATAGATCGTGTACGATTAGAACGTCTGCGAGTGTATATATATATGTATATATTTTTAAAAGTACCGAACATGCGTTATATAGGTATAGGCACATTATATTCAAATCACGGAGAAAATCCTGTGTTATATATGTATAGGTATTCGTCTATAAACAAATAACAATAATAATAATAATAATAATAATAATAATACAACAACGTTGCATCGTGCGTGTAAATTACACGTGTCGAGCGTCGCTTCGACGCGAATGCGTGTGTTTAATATTCACGATGGAATTATTTTTACCTAGGGGTGTAGCTGAATTGTTAGTGACGTTGAGTCCATGAACGGTGAAATCAAAGAAACGAAAATAATTTGAAAAGAAAAATAAAACTGATGCGAAAACATGCGTGCAAGTGATTAAATAATTGGGACACTACTATTATAGATTGTAATAACGCTAGTTTCGTACATTGTTGCACAAATATGTGTTATAATGTATTATGTAGATGGATTTTATACAGTCACGTTAACTACTCATCTGTGTCGCACACTTTAACCTGAGAATAAAAATAACTTCTCGACCTCTGCTGAGATAGTATAAATATATACGTATATACTGTAGAGTATACCTAGAAGTTTGAACGTTTAAATATATGTATATCGTGTATTACGCGCGCATAGATTTAAACATTGAGGAAATATTCGTTATTTTTAGTATCGATAAATTTTCAAGAGGTCGCTCCATATTTTTTAAAACGTCAGAAATCGTCCAAAATTGATTTTTTTTTTTCTAATTTTTTTTCTCGTTACGGTATAATTTTATAGACCAAAAAAAAAAAAATAAGGTTCCAAAAGTTTCAGTTCAAAATTTGAATTTTGAAAGGTCGCTCATAATTTTTTTTCAATTTTTTCGTGCATTTCTTTAGATCTTTTCGAGCGACCTTTTAATATTCATATTCAAATTTCATACATTTCTTTTCTTCAATTTAGTAAGAAAGAATCGATAACAATACACCACGACATGAATTAAAAATCAAACAAAATACTAAAAATATAATTTTTTTAATTCAATTTTTTTAACGATTTTTGACATTTTACAAAATTTGGAGCGACCTCTCAAAATTTTTTTTTTTGAGCTGTCCTTTGGAGTGGGCTGTTAAAACATCAAAAACTAACATTTTGTCACACGAGACCCAAAAAAAAAAAAAAAAAAAAAAAAAAAGTCGGTTTTTTGCGCAACCCTAATATATATATATAATGTTGTATACAACTCGCGGAGGAAATTTTGCTAAATGCAAAAGTGCAATCAAGAATCGTTCCAAGAAAAGTTGTTTATTCACTAAAAAATGCTTATTAGTCATATTGAATTCCTATAAATTGTCCCCGAGGAGGTTATGTACGATTTTCTCTATACCCGTTGCGCAAAACGCTGACAACGATGAGCCGCATCGCAACAATATTATTGCAGACCTCCGGTCCTAACAGTCGCTTAAACCGAACAATCCCGCCCTTGAATGGCGGCTGTGCAGGCTCGGCGGGGGCGAACCGGGGTTAAGGGTCACAAAGGGCTGGAGATGAAAGTTGTTTATACCTTACTTTTCCCCCTATCATATAATAGGTTTCGTATTATCCAAACGCGAAGATCCTCTCATCGTTATTCCAACGATTTTTCAAAATTGTACGTATATACATTGAACTACGTTTTATAGATATATATATATATTTAGGGTGGGCTTAAAAAAATTACTATTTTTTGTCTTGTTAGTTATCAGGAAAATGTCGTTCAAGATAACGAAGAAAAAATTTTTGCAAAAGTTTGAGCTCATAATATTAGTATTAATAGGTTTATTGATATTTGCGATTTTCCATTTCCAGTTTAAATAATACGGGAAGTTTTTTTTTTTTTTTTATTTTAAAATTTTATTACTCAACAACGTATCGGCGTATCGTAAAGAACAATATATATATTTTTGTAGGAAATTGAACGATCTGCAAAGAAGGTATCTTGGGATTTTTTTTGTAAATCTACCGGTTCAAAATTTGATGAAAATCTAAATTTTGTACAACAGTTTACGTTAAAAACTTATTTCTTGTCAAGTGATCGGAAATTTTGGAAAAATTTCGATGTTTCGGTAAAGAAGATGTCGCGAAATTTTAGAAATATTATATTTTTTTTTCATTATTCAACCATTATTTCATAGCGGAAATTAAAAAAAAAAATCGTGAAATTTGACGCAACTAGTTTTTAATATTAAGGCCCCGCTGACCTGGCATGTCATATATATATTTCGTGACGTCAGAAGCGGGGAAATTGGGTGAAAAAGCCTATACGAATCCTGCGATAACGAGAGTATGAATCTTACTCGGAAATATTTTAAATCGTAGCTTGAATAATAGTGCACGTGTGAATCTCAGTCACTGCTCAGGCAAATCGCTGATAATGTTTATAATAAAGAATGATGAAGTGAATAAAATCACGCGACAACAAACATGGCCGATCGGAGCTACCGCATGTTGAATATTCACTGATTGCACTGTTCGACAATTTCTTTCACCCTCGCCAGGGAGATTCACACGTACAAAAGCACACACGTTATCCGGGAAAACTTATACTATCAATTATTTTTTTGTAAACATGGCTCGATTCGTATACGCGTTTTTCATGTGACAGCAGCCCGTTTATGGTCCACAAGAAGTATGTTTCGATCTGTAACTGACATCATTGGTTGGATCTAACAGAACAAGCCAATGAAATCAGCGGCTTTAGTTCACCGTTCAACGTTCAGAGGCGCTGCACGTATTTATGACGTCACGATTTGATATTTTCAAGTCAGGTCAGCGGCACCTTAAATAACTTTTGAACCGGTAGATTCACGAAAAAAATCCCTAGAGACCTTTTTTGTACATCGTTTAATTTCCGACAAAAATATATATTGCTCTTTACGACACGCCAATTCGTTGTTGACTAATAAAATTTCAAAAAAAAATTTCAAAAAAAAAAAAAAAAAAAAAAATTTCCTCGTTATTTAAACGAGAAATGGAAAATCGCAAATACAAGCATCTCTAAATTTTTGTTTCGTCATCTTGAACGATATTTTCATGGTAAATAATGGAAAAAAATAGTATATAACATATATAATCATGTAATACAATAATAATAAACCAAAATCGGTGAAATGCCTCGACTGCATTTTAATGTCTGAACGCTGAACTGCTTCGCGTTGGATTTATTTTTAAAGACACGAAGGAGGTGCGTGGGGGGGGGGGGGAGGAGGAGGAGAGAAAAAAAGAAATTACCAACGGCGATGTCGAATTAGAAGTACTTACGGCAAGCATCTATCCATCTTTGGATGAAACGGGTCTGTATGTAGGAATTGTAAGAGAGGCAACTGCACTGTGCGTTTGTATAATTGAATAAATTTAAACCGAATTAAGGTCAGCATGCAGAGATATCATCTCATTTCTCCCGCTTCCTCTATTTTTTTTCTTTACACCTCGTTTCTTCGGTCTTTTGTGCATGCTTCGTCCAATTTGGAATTTGAAATTTGAAATTTGAAATTTTAACGTTTAAACGTATATGTATACAAGCGAGTTATTTTGTAGAACGCGGAATTTTGCAGAGATTTGTAATTTTATTATTGTTATTCTTTGATTGTAGTATAAAATAGTTTAACCTATTGATTCGTTTCGTTTTCTATTATTCTCTCTTTTTCTTTCATCGTGTTTCAACAGCTTCGTCGTTCTCGCTGGTCAGTATAGCTGTTTTGATAATAAATTCTCTCGTTGCATATAATATGACAATTGAACAAATTGTATACAATATATATCACCGCGGTACAAACTGAAGAAAGCAAGAAGTTAAAAAAAAAAAACGATGAAGAAAAAAAAAGAAGAAGAGTAAGAAAAAAAAATACTCGGAAAATAGAGTATCCGGATAAAGCACAGATCACGTGTTCTCGTAAGAGCAGGAGGCTGGGAGGAGGGGGATTCGTCGTCAGGGCTGCTCATTCGAATGATCCTTAACGCTTAATAACACAATAATATTGTAAGGTTGAGATGTCCGTTTACCTCTATGTATGTATGTACTTGAAATATATATATATATATATATATATATATATATGCATAATGCATATCTCTTAGTTTGAATCGCTGCATCTCTCGCACTCGGCTTGAGCGTCACTGTGGCAAGTACTTATAATGCTCTGCGCTGCAGGAATAGAGCTGCTGGTGCTGCTGATGCTTTTCTACATCTGTATGCTGCTACGTATCTATCTATCTATGTATCTATGTACAATACTTGGGCACATGTACGCTTATATATCTAGGATCGACCCCCGCTCACGTTTCTCTCTCTCTCTCTCTCTTTCAACGCGTGTGCGTAGCGCGGGGAATTATCTATGAACAAAGTTTCGAGCCGGTGTTGATGCGTGCGCGAGCAGCCCTCTGCACGTTAATAATCACCATCTTATACCTCATGGCTTACACCTACACACTCTGACCATTACTCTAGTGTACTCCCTGCTGCCTCTTGTTGTTACTATTGTTGTTGTTGTTGTTGTTGTTGTTGTTGTTGTTGTTACCTTACCTTACCCTCGTTGCGATATATGGTAGTACATAAAAATAACTGATTGTGCAGCAGTTTCAGGGATGTTATTGTATTATAAGCGAATTCCCTGTATCTTGGTATGTATATATATATATATGTATGTATGATGTATATAGATAAGATTCGTGGATTTTTTAAACTATGAAAAAAAATCTCTCCCCCATAATTGATGTTTACAATATATTTATGTAAAATGAGTATTCATTTCCTTACAGAAGGGATATCATTTATTTATATATATTAGACTGGGAGTTTAAAAAGAAGAAAAAAAAAAAAAAAGAAAAAAAAAACTGTTTATGCTACAAGTTGAAAAATCTTGAGTTTAAGTTGAAGAAAGAAGAGCCTTAAAATTTCAATGCTTTATATATCACTATTTTGGTATGCCGGTAATAGTTTTTTTTCTTCTTCTTTCTTGCAAAATAAAATTCTATTTCATCATCGACCGAGTGTGTATATATATATATGTATATCCATACAGGATATACGTACGTACGTTATAGAACGTAAGTACATATTTGTTTGTATTTCGTTACTGCTGTTGAGCAGGATTTTCACGCACTGTAAATTTCACCCGACTATTTATATAAACACCCGTTCGCATGCGTGCGGCTGCCGGTCTCTCTCTCTCTCTCTCTCTCTCTCTCTCTCTCTCTCTCTCTATATATATATATATATATACATACACTCATTGTTTTTTTTTTATTTTTTTTTTTTATTATATCCATATGCCTATAGATATACGTACATGTATATGTATACGCACTTGTATATATCTATCGCTTGACTTGAAAATATATACTTGTATAAAAAAAATTCTGATTCATTCGATCGGGTATTTTCCAGTAACGTCGTTATATCGTAATTAATTCATTAACAATTTCGAAATAACAAATTATTTAAGCTGCATAGGTGTGTGTTCGTGTGTGTGTGTGTGTGTGTGACGTGTATGATAAATGCGATGAATTCCCTCGGAATGAATATTATTTCTCGATCGAACAAACAAATTGTTATGTATGTATGTATGATGATGACATTAATATTTGGCACCATTAAACGTCCTCCTAATCGCAACTGATTCGTACATACGTATATGTATGTGTAGTTTTTTTTTATTTATTTATTTAGTTTATTCTTTGTTACCTTCAGGATCGTAAATTTTTGATGATGTGTATGTAATATGAAGGAAAAAAAAAAAAACTTATGCAAAAGAATTTTCCCAATGTTTGCATGTTTTGTAAGAAGAATTCGCGCACGTTTAATTGAATGGCGAAAAGTAGCTTTAAAGTCCTTCCGCCCTTGCATACATATATATAATATATATATATATATATATATATATATATATATAACGCGACGTTTCTTTTTCTTATTTTAAATGGAAAGTCAATAGAAAACCATTGGCGTAGGTAAGCGTCGGTTAATTCGCGTCTTCTGTATACGGAAAATGTATTTTCTCGCCGTTGAATGTAGGGCTACAGATTTAAAGCGAGTGAAATGAGGTTAGAAAATTTTTTTTAATTTCTTTTATAATGATTTCGCATTACTACGCCATTGCAAATATACAGTTGACAATATACGAGGAACGAACGAACAAAAGAACGAACGTAAAACTCCGTATAACCAATTATACAACCGACTGTATGTGTCTGCATAGAATTATGGAATCGCAAAGACGGGAATTAGAATGAAGTGAAGCAAACTAACGCGATTTCAATTTCTTTGCATACAACGGAAGTATGAATGATAATACTTTGTTACCTTTTTTTTCACTTTCATACCTTTATGTACCTGTAGATAAAAATCAATTTTAATATATATCGGGTTAATTAATCGGGGATATAAATTTATTGACAATAAACGAACCGCCTGTAATGTAGAAAACGTTCAAGGATGAGAATTTTCATTTTTAAATACTGTAACGTGACACTTTTTGCAAAATATCCGAAAAAAAAAAAAGAAATTTCAGTACGTAATGTACAGATGTACGTATACACACATACATAATATACATACATACGTATATTACATCACATACCGGCGTGCAGCAGGCATCTGATCAATAAACGCGAGTTTAGGTGTATATACGTGTGTCTTTGTTTGTGTGTGTGCGTGTGTATGTGTGTGTATATATGTATATATACATAATGTATCCGACTTTGTACTTTTTTCGACTGCGGCGTCCAGACCGCTTTTTCTTGGTCGTTTGTTTTTCTTCTTCTCTTATAAAATACTTTTTCTTTTTCCTCTCTTTATCCATTTTCCAATATTTTTATTCGCTTTTCACAATTTCATTCTGTGCAA
The DNA here is from genome assembly GCF_021155765.1 of Diprion similis. NCBI lineage: Eukaryota > Metazoa > Arthropoda > Insecta > Hymenoptera > Diprionidae > Diprion > Diprion similis. The sequence goes on along the minus strand of NC_060116.1, from coordinate 15,839,173 downwards.
CTTCCCTTTTCTTTCTCTCCCTCTTCTTTCCCTTCGTATATAATATAATATAATATCATGCATACATACATACACACATAAACTCGCCTCTCGGCTTCTTCATCAGATCGTCTCTATATGCACAAGTATCTGTCTATTTTTATCCGTCATATACACATAATTATATGTACACCGATCGCACGCAGTGGAGACCGCAGTATACATATATGTATATATATATATTTATCGTGAAATATTACATGTATGCATATAATATACATATACAAAAGTCCAAATAAACAGATGAACTGTATAATAACTGTATATAAAATTGTTGATATATGTATATAATATGTAAAAGAGTATGTAAAAGAAAAATATTTCAACGATCTCGGCATTCTCTCACCCGTGAATCACCGCCCGTACAATAAATATATAATATTATACATACATATATATATATACACACATTATATGTATAGATATACGGTGTGTATATATATATATACTGCAGCTATGTGCAGGGGGGGGGGAGGTATAAGGTATTCGCCAGCGTGCGTGTATATCAATTTTAACTTTCCGCTTTATGGAAACTTTTCCCCCTCCCTCCCTCCTATCCTTCCTTCCTTCCTTCCCTCTCGGCGCCACTCCGCCTCTTCCTTCTTTCCCACCCCTTTCCCTTCCCTTCCCCTCTTCTCCTCACTGTTTCCCCTCGGGATCCGATCGATGTTACACGCCAACTAATAACTCCGGATGCGTGATGCGGGTATTCAACCGTGTGATAAGGAAGCGGAACGAAAATGATAACGAATTAACCTGTATGAATGTTGAATTATACCTATAGTAGGTATACATATACGGTATAATTATAGAACTATTCGAAATTTGCTAATTATTAACGTTTTCTTATTCTCTCACATTGCGTTTTCTATAATATCCTTATACTACTATTACCACTACTACTACTAATAATAATAACAACAACAACAACAACAATAATAACAATAAAAAATACTCATAACAAAAGTTTTTCAGAATATCGTCGAGTAATTGACGACACTTGTTGCCAAGTTACAAAATTTTTTTTGCATCGGCGTGTGAAATATTTTCATTTTTTCACGTTTTTGGTTATAATTTATATATATATATATATGTATATGTATATGCCCATATTTTCATTTGTATTAAGTATACATGGTAAATGAGTTCTTGGAATAACATTACCGACATTGCACGCCCTGCGATGGCGATATTGAAAATTTTATAGAACGTTCTCTCAGTTGATACTAATAATGAAAACGATAATAATAATAATTATTTCAATGATAATAATATTATACGTAGGTATTAAATGTAGAACGACGATTGTTCGCGATGCGCGAATAAATCAAGCGTTTATGTACGAGTATACATATACGTATAGGTATAGAAAGTTTGTGAAATATATTTTATAATATATATGATGTCAAAATTTAATTATAATTCCTCGGGGGTTATTATTATTGTTTTTGTTGTTGTTGTTATTATTATAAATATGTAGGTAAATTGCGGTATAATATAATTGGAGGATGAATTTGCGTTTGCTGACCGTAAGGTAAAATTGTTATATCGGAATTATTTTATGTGTTTATATATATATATATATGTATAAACTATCGCCGCAGTGATACCAACAAAAAGTCTGCACGATTTTCATAACGAGGATGAAATTTTCTGAGCAATTTTTTTCTTTCTTTGATACTTTCATTTTTATTCTCCTTCATTTTCTTTCCTTTATATTTTTTATTATAATAATTTTCTTCTCTCCCTTTCACTTCACTTCTCCACGTGGTAATTTTCATTTTAAACCCCGATCACACCTTCTAAGGAAATTTGAACTGCAGATGGACAGACTAATATTGTCAAATATTACAATCCGTGTGTATTTCATTCCGTATCGACGTATAAATTGATAATTGCGATAATCCTTTTTTTTTTTTTTTCTCATTATTTTCGTTTTTACCGTAAACACAATTTGTCTGTTACAAATTTATCGCGGAACGTCGCGCTGCGAGCGGCGTGTATTTTTATTTCTGAAAGGTTGAATTACGTTTTGTCGCATTTGAATGCATAAAATGCATATATTGCAGTTGATTGCACACCTCTCTTTGTGCATGCATATGTACATGTACATGTACATGTATAAAAGTAGTGTACAGTGCGAGCCACTTCGAGTTTCAGGTTTAAACAAACAAACAAGAGAAAGAAAGAAAAAGAAGGGAAAAAAAAGCAAAAGAAAACGGAACAAAAAAAAAAAAAAAAACGAAAAAAAAACGAAACAAGAACAAAGGGGAGAAAAAGCGAATGAAAAATGCAAAACCGGTATGCAATAAGAACGGAGACCGGAATTCCTTCGGGCCTGTGTAGATGCATTGCACACATAGTATACACAAATATATATGTATATGTATGTATAGATATACAGAATAAATATATTAACGCGTGCCGATTCACACGTGAGTCAGCTGACTCGGCAAACTAGATATATTGTGTGCAGGTATAATATGTATGTACGAGTGAATTTATATCGAGGACAATTATTCGTATACAGAGTGACGGAATTTGGTAAAGAAACCGAAAATTTATCCAAAGAGATTTGTACTTTGATTATATATTATAAACTGTACGTGTAATACTTTCTTGAAAATCATATTGAAGCTGGTTGAATAGAAAATTAACTTTACAATCAAAACGAACGTTTTCTCATTTGAAGATCCTTCTGGGAGTTATTCATGGAAATATTGGTTCTTCTAATTTTTTTTTTTTTTTTTTTTTGTTTTTTGTTTTTTACTTTCGTTTTTTTTTCTCTGGCTTCTTTTGCTGTTTTACAGGGATAATATGTATACATATATTATGCCCGAATGAAATCCGCTGCTCGGGTATATATATAATCCGTAATTAAGCGAAGAATTCGACGGGCTTGTAATATCTTGGGTGAAATGAAAACGAGAGAAGAGAAGAAGGGAAATAAAAGGAATTAAGGAAGAAGAGGGGAGAGGTAAGGGGGAAGAGAATTAAACCTCCCTAATATATATGTATATATATACATATATATATATATTATGTACAGGTATAGGTACGGATCGTCGTAGAGATAATTGAACATTTTTATTTTCCTTCCAACAGTTACCCTCTCTGTATATCATTATATATATTATACAAGTATACGTATGTATACGTATAACATATTATATAGTTTGTGTGTGTGTGCCTCAGAATCAGTAAAATACTACCATACAAGAGGGTAATAATCAAGGGGACTCGGTGGAGTCTCGCGCCTGCCTGGAAGTAGGTATTATATGTATACATGTATAATACATGTTTGCTCCTTTCTTTCTTTCTTTCTTCTTTTCATCTCCTAATATTCCTTTCTGGTTCGTTTTCTATTTTTGTTTTCTTTCTTTTCTTTCTTTTCTTTTTGTAACTTTAATTATTTTTATTCCTTACATACATACACACACGCGCATACACGCGATTCTCTGGCCAGAAATGCCTCGGCGATAGTTGCTGAATGAAAAATAATAGAAATTGAATAAATAGACCCAAAAAATAATAAAGACAACGTCGCGTTCACCCAATGACAGAGAGAGAGAGAGAAAGAGGGAGACGCGTTTGTCGTCTTGTGTCGTATTTACACGTATATGTATATATATATATATATATATGTGTGCATATGGGCGCGTGTGTGTGCGTGTGCCTATACATATATACACGCACGCATCGCGTACACTCCGTGACAAAATTTGCTACGTGCGCAGAGCGCAGTATTACACTACAAGACTTACATACAATACACGTTGCGGAATGCGCAGAGGCTGAAACGATTCAGCTTCGATCTCAAGGCCCCATCTTTAACGGTTGAATAGCCGCGCACCGGCCGCGGAAAACTTGTCGTTAGGAATGTAATTAAATAACGAAGCACTCGGGCCAAATCATGCATTTTTGCAATTAATATTATAACGCATGTCTTGTATACCTTTTATATTTATATATATGTACGTAAATTTTCTTGCAATTTACCGGAAGTACTGCACTCGAGGATTCAGGATTTTTTTTTTATAGATTTGCCGTTTATACATACACTTTCTTTTCTACTTATTCTATATATTTCAATTCGTCCGTGAAACGGTCACACCTTTACATTTATTTTCCTGTATTTTATATAAGCCGATAATTAGCCTCGGTGTATACTCGGTTACGTTAATTCTGTATGTTGTACAAGGTAGAGGAAAATATATAGATAACAGAATAGTTAACTAACAGGTACTTGTAATTTACATTATATAGCTGAAGCTATTATACTTACTGATAATATGGTGATTATCGATACCTATATAGATACATTGCGGCTACCTACACGCGGAGATAAATAATGGAAGCAGTACGATATGTGACGTTTGAAATAATTTTTGTACTTAAAATTTTTTTTTAGTACGACGAGAGTTTCTTGTCGATTTATCATTATTATTATTATTATTATTACTGTTATACACAGTTTGAATTCAATCGAGAGAAAGAAAACGAATTTCGATGCTTCCTTTGTAGCCAATATAATATGTGTAATGCATTAAATGTATACATATATTCAATTCACTGATGCCTGAGTCAGCAGCAGCACTCGGGATACTTTCGTTTATACGCCTGTACGTTTTACCTTTGTCATCGATCACTGTAATTCAACACACATACATGTACATAAATGCCTGCAAACCTACACCAGCGACTGGACCAGTTTAATTTCTCCACAGCTCTCTATATCTATATATATGTATATACTATATCTATATACAACAATTTTCTCATACAGACAGGATATATATAATATATGTAGGTATATATTGCTTATACATATAAGCCATGGTTGGGACGTGAGGTACAACGCGTGATTGTGAAATTTCATTGATTTACTCAATCCACTGCATCAGCTGCAGCAGCAGCAGCTTTAGCGGCGACATGCTGTAGAAAATCTAATGACAATAAAGTTGGTTCAGGTTAATTGTAAATTGAAAAATAAAGATTTTTATCACTGTTATTATTTCAATTCTAACCGAATGCTTTTGAATAACTTCAAAATCAAGCTAATTATGAAGCTAGTTTTTACTAATGATTCTCGGGGTAATACTGAAATTGCTGAATAACGATTATACCTTAATAATGCATCGTTATTAATACATTATTAACGTTACGAAATTCGGCCTTGTGAAACCTGCTGAAACTAATACGAAAACCATATACGGATTGTAATCGTATATTGTACATTAATTCTCATATCTTTTCGTTGTTTGTTGGTTTGTTCTTTTTTTTTTATTTTTCTTCTCTCTTTCCTTCGAATTAATTATTTTTCTTTGTTAATCATTATCATGATTATTATTTTCTGCTTCGTTCTTCTCCATTCGAATCTACACTCCGTTCGAAATTCACAAATTCGCACAAACCTTTTTTTCACTCTTATTGGTTCCATTTAATTTCAGATCACGATGAAAATGTTCCGCTTATACCGCAAATTTTTTTAACACGCGTACACGTAGCTTCTTTTTTGTTTTTTGTAGAATGCAGCTCTCGCATATACATATATATTTATTTATATATATACACATGTATTTATACGTATGTATGTACGTACGAATATGTGTAGGTGTATGTTTGCTCGAAGACGCGAGCTCTCCCCTCCATTTTATTCTACGCTGCCGCAGATACTCCCGGGTTTAATCTAACAATGATTTATGTCTAACAACCGGGGATCTCAACTTCGATAGTGTAGATACGGAAGAATCGATCCTTTTCTTTCGTTCTCTTCAGAGTCTCCTGCTTCTTCCCACATCCCTCGAGGTTACATACGGGAATTTCGGTTTTTCTTTTGCAAATCAGAAAAGTGACAAAAAAAAAAACAACAAACAAAAAAAGAAAGAAAGAGAAACCACTCGTTTTTTTTCATTTCTCTTCCTTTTTGTTTCATTCAAATTCAAGTTATAAGAACTTATGCAGTGATTTTTGGTCCAACTTTGTTTCCTTTTTTTTTTTTTAACTCTTTTATCTTTGATTTTGCTATCTGGTGATACAGATCATGTTTGTGGATTGTGTAATAGTCGATTTTCAATTTTGAGAACCACTGCCGTTCGAGACGTGGCTCAGTTGTGTGCGAAATACATACTTAGGTATGTATGTATATAACTACACTTTACGTGCACGGAAGAGAAGGAAACGAAGCGTATCGCGTATACATGCATCCTTGTATATGTATACATGTAACACATAGATATATGCATGCATACATACCCACTGCATACAGCACGGATATTCATGCCTACCTGAAGGCGGGCGATCCAAGAACCGAGCAAACCTTCATACGTACATACCTACACATATGGATAAATAGATGTATAATGTATGTAGACGAATTTGTGCATTCATACTGTGAGTGTACGTTAAGTTATTATATAATTATATGTGTATTATTATATTAACACAAGATGTAAGTACAGTCGATGTTGTTCTTCTCCTTTTGTTGTATGTGTGTGTGTGTGTGTGGTTTTTTTCATCTTCTTTTCTTTTTTTTTTGTTGCCGTATAATTGCATCTCCACAGCTTTGTCGACCCATTTATCGCAATCATTATTTGTAACATGATTGTATGTATATATATTTTTTCTCTTGCGTTTAACAACTTTTCACTTTTTATTTGTATGTAAATATGAATATAAATATATATAATCTAGTATAGTTTGGTTTTATATTTATTTATGTACAGAATTGATCAGATCTCTTTGATTATATTTATAATTATACGTTTTCATACGTATAATGTTTGACATAATAAAACATAGAAAGCCAAGCTATAATATATTATAGCCACGTTTTTAAATATACTGTAGTTTGTATACATATACATATATATATGCCTAACGTATGTATGTATACATGTGTTACACCATAGTTGAGTGATTAATGCAACGAAGTTATAATGCTGCGGTTCGCATGTGTAATAATGATGGTGATAATGGTGCTAATCAGAACCTGTGCAGTAGGTATATACGTGCAGAAATAGCTACAATATTTCAGAATGTCCGCGTAATGTTTTCAGTGTTTTTACGTATCGGTTATACTCATTCATTTGTAACAAGTTTTTTTTTTTTTTAGAATTTTACGAACTTCAGGTTATACGATTATAATTCTGTAATAACGATTTATAGAGATAAATTTATTATATAAATTTTCTAACCAATTCAAATAGTGGGATGGATAAAATTTCGGTGAAAACGTACAGCACGGTGGTTAAATTTATATAACATCAACGGCGTGCAACGCATAACTGAAGCTTAATCGATAATAATCGCGTCAAGGGAGGGGGGGGTATTCATGAATATTTATATTGATGGTTTTGCCGATTACGCATCTCGTGTATTTACACATCGAAAATCTTTCTCTCGACGACGGCGTCTACAAATCAATTCTCTCTCTCTCTCTCGATCGATCGATCAAAGCGTTCTTTATTATTTTCCAAATGCGGTTCATTTTTCTCCTATAATATATAAAATTAAAGAATAAATAGGTTTATACGTTACGTGTACGATGAAAATTAAACCTCAGGTGAAATTCCACACTAGTATATATGTATATATGTATATACATAAAAGTAAATAATATATAATCACGTTGTGAAGAATTATCAACGTTTCACTTGTAACATACTTTGGTTCTAATTGCAATTTATTCTGTACTCATGGTATGTATAAAGTACATTGTCCATATAGATGTATGTATGTACATACCTACAGTATATTTCTGCCATGCAGCAGCAGCATCGGTGGTAACAGATTGAAAATGTATTCTGGTGTTGCCATGGCGACCCTTTCACACCCCGTTCATCCCCATGAAGCCGTGCCCAAACACACATCGATAACCTATCAATTCACGAATACTATTAACGCGGCCAAATGTCATTTAATCTCTACATACCTATATATATATATATATATATATATATGTGTGTGTGTGTCTGTATATGAACCGTTCTTGCACCGTATCGCCGTGTAGTGAGATATATATTATACACATTCCATTGCGGACGGTATAGGGCTATGCGGTATTATTATCATTATTACATACGTTCATATATAATATGTATGTACATACATACATACATACATACAAACATACGTGTCTAGTTGGAAATTGCGAACGAACCGCTTTTGCCTTTATTGCAGTATGTGATATACATTATATGTATACATAATATATATATATATATATACACACACACACAGACACAGAGGACAGAGCAAACACGTGTTACGTATACGTATACATATACATATATTATACCTGACTCCCTATAAATGCACGGCGAATATCTCTCCGGGATTTACACACGCAGCACCTGCAGCTGCTGCATCGTGGACGGTATTTTGTCCGACTGGATTAGATTGCATAGAACAGTAGTGGTAGTAGTAGTAGTAGTAAAAATAATAATAATAATAATAATATTAACAATGTAAATTCTGAGCAATCCTAGGAGCAACGCGTACTGGGAATAAATTGTGCAGGATTTGAAAAAAAATATATATATTTTCGAAGTCGTGATAGAAAGGGGCTAGAAGTTGATATCATCGATTACTCCTTCTCAGCTGAGCAGGTCTATACATATATACCGGGGGTGGGGGGAGTTAAAAATAATTATTTCGATTATTTTTCGTTGTAACATTTGGTATATGTATACAGTATAAATTATTCTTATGTACACTACATACACTAGTTTGCGTATAAAAGGCGAAATACAACTTACGGAATACATTTCGCGGCCAGAAACTATGTGTCCATGTATACCGTACTTTCTACATAAGCATAACATAATACGCCTGATGGTGTAAAAATATTCGACATAATGTATATATATATAGCGTATCTAGGTCATTTGTAACGGAAATCGAATTTTGTATAATGTAATCCTTTCCGGATGTACAGTGCGGGCCATGTAATTGAAGAGGTGATAATTTCCTTATACATACGAAATCCAGCTCTCCTATAATTAATTCTCGATTAATATCGATAACCTGTAATGTAAACTGGATGGTGCTATACTTAACATCTGAATTACATATATATGCGTGTGCCATTTTTAAGACTCATGTGCTCAGTTAAATTTTTTTTCGTATACCTTTTATACTACATAGTATAACCCACGTGCATTAATATCCGTTGAATAAATTTTTTGGCAAACATCGCAAAGCGGTTTATTTTTATCATACGTACATTGTACGTAGGTGTATACATGTATACATGTATACTAGACATGTATGAAAAAGTCGAAATAATGTGTGTACCTGTATTATATAAAAGCTATGGTCAGGTAGAGCGCCTGGGGGAAAGTAGCGGGTTGAAAGGGGTTCGGCATATGTATATGTGTATATGTAGTAGAGAGAAACACGGGGTTGAAAAGAGAGAAAAATAACAGTGGAAATGGAATGGGGGAATGTGGGAGGATGAGAACGCCTGTGCATGAAAAGTTAAAAGGAAAACGGTAGGACGCCGCACATCCGCGAAGGGGTGGATGGGGTATCTGCACGTCGTTGAAAAGAAGGAAGAAATGCGGATAACTGACGGCGAGTAACAAAGCGAAACAAATAAAAACAGAATACACGTGTTTGAAGAAGGGGAGATGAAGGAATTAATTATTTTTTAAAATCGTAGAAATTTTTACAGACAACGAAAAAAAAGGAGAAGAGCATAAAAAACACACACACGCACTTCGCACAACGATATTCGATAAGCTTGAAAATTTATTCCGAAAATGACGTTAGCCTGAATTGGGTAATAATATAAAAACTTTTGTTTGTAAGTAACGGTAAAGAATAATTTTTTTTATTTTTTCTCTTTTCAATTTCATCGGCCTTTTATTCGCCGAAAGAGGTTTTATAACGTTTATAACACTTGCCGAAGGACGATATCTTTCTTATGCTATATCGATTTAGTAAGGGGGGTCGACGAAAGTTCCTGGAAAGCGAGAAGAATAAGAAAAATCGAGGGGTGAAGGAGGATGAGGATATGGGGGGTGATTCGAGGGCGGAGGGGAATCCCCTAAGAAGAGGGTGAAAAATTGCCGAAAACTTTTCTTCCCTGAGAGCTATAAATTAATCATATATAACGAAGCCTTGCGGTCCCGGAGCTACAAGGAAGGGATCGTCGTTTACTTACCTTAAACTCCAGTTTTATTTTTTTTCTTTTCTTTCACCCACCCTTCTTGAATCAGAATTTAATGGTTTTCTTCTCTCAACTCCTTCTCAGAATTAACTGTAATACAGACGTTGAAACACGCCGTTCCCACCGAAGTTCCCACCCTCAAATAACAGATTTCATTCTCATTAACAAATAACGAATTTATTTTTCTTTCATTCTCCGGACTTCTCTTAGCTTGAGAGGTTCGACTTTGTCGGTCTTGATTCGTTACTTTGGCACAAATATTCCTCCACCTATTGCCAAATCTGCACACGTCTTTGCGGTTACACGATACCAGGGTAAAAAGAACTCGCCGACATTATTATCGTGTTATCGTTCGTGGAAGCTCGGTCGGCAAAGAAGGTATCGACCGGAGCTTTTGTTCTCTGCTGTAGGTACCTGTAACACCGTTATTCACCCTGAACTTTGGGGTGTCGGGCGGGGTTTTCCCCTTATTCTATCGCAGCTGTGTGCAGGATATGATTAATTTTAAACTGCTGTTGTGGAGTAAAAAAAAATTGGAACAAAGAAATTCGATATGTTTTATATTTTTTGTATTCTCTATCCGCCTGCTTCAATTTTGACAAATAAATATATGTACACAATAAACTAATAAATATGAATTTGATTTTTCTTTCTTCAGGACGAGGTGCTGACTATATCGGAGAAGGTCGTGGTACGGGTGAACGATTTGGTCACGTGGTTGTCTCCGTCTTTGGAATGGTCCTGGGGACGAGAAGTCGTCTCGCCGCCGGGTTCGACGACGACGTCGCGGGAGACGAGTCCTCGGAAGGAGGACAACGCGCCGTTACCCCAGGTCCTGACGGACCCGGGGATAGACTTCTCGGACGTCGAGAAGCAGCAGAAGGAGTACGAGAGCAGCCTCTACGGGAACCTGGGGAAGAACCCCGACAATGAGCAACCCGCCCAGACCCGCGTCGTCGTCCTTTCGTACCCCAGGTACTGCAGGTATCGGGCCCTTCTGCGTCGGCTCGAGGGTGCCGAGCCCTCCTGGCTCTGCTCTCCCGTCGCCGCGGCTCTCGGGGGATTCACGGCTCTCCCTGGTACCAGAGTTCTCTTCTGCAGGGACACCTTCGACTACCCCGACCTTGAGACTCACGAGCTACTCTGCAATCACTTGGGTAAGTGCATCAAAGTCAAGAAAGTCATCGACTAGACAGTTGGTTGGGGAACAAATTGTTCATCGCAGTGATTCCAATTACTGGAATAAAACTCTTTGATATAACGAGGAATTCGTAGAGATTATGGAAATCATGTGCGATAGATGACGATGAAATCGCACTCACGAATACTTTGCATTGATTTTCAACGATTTACCAGCATTCTATGAGTGATTTGCGGTGTAAATTTCTTGCGATATTCTGTGATTCTATACGATATCCGAAATCGTTGCTCGAATCATTGATTGATTAATTTTCAATTGGACGCCCCTAGAGTCAATTTCTAGATTAGCTGGTTTATTTGTACCACTTTACTTCGTTTTAGTTTACTTTCACTGCGTTTTCCATTTTCTTACGGTTTTCTATTGCCATAAGGGATCTGTTGTCCCCTGGCGTAATAAACTCGACTCGACCCAAAACATGGTGACAAAAAATTAAGCGAGAAAAAGGAACAAGAGCATAATAGGAAAATATACCGACCGACGTTCACCTTTGAAATCTCACGAGTCAAGTTTTATACTCATTGTGCTCATTGATGACTGAGAACCTTTGTTTTCGACCACGGTCGAAAACATAGCTCAACCCGTCTGTCTTTCTTCAGTTCAACACCGTTTTGACAATTTTAAACCGACTATTCGTAATTGGGAATAACAAACAATTGCAGTTATTTGTATAATGTATATTATAGATTACCTATAGTTTTATTAAAGACTGCATAAAAAGAATCGAGAAAATTTTATAACAAAATACTAGGATGTTGATGAGAAACGGTTGATTGAGAATTCTGGACTTCATATTAGCTAATTCGTGTTACAATAACCATAATAAAAAAAAAAAAAAAAATCGTTATCTCGCGGTGCTGCAACTTTAGGATTGTCTATAAAATTTAATAAACCTAACTCTCGCCAAGTCGTTAAAAAATTCTGGTCACGTTTCGCTGATCGACAAATAATGCTCTTCTTTAAAAACTTGGTCGTTATTTCTCGTTCCAATTTTGAAAAAGTGCGGCAAAGGTAACAGTTTTATGCCTTGAATAAATTCGCTCGTTGCGACATGTAGAACGAATAAAACGACGCCGTGATGAATGAGTAATATGTATGTATTTATCGAGTTCGTTTGGCCCGACAAAGTCTTGTACGAAACGTAAACAAATCTGCGTGGCGCCGCGTGTGACGCTCCGCGTCCAGAAATCGCGGGGCGGCCTTATGCCCACCCTCCCCCCCGTAATGGGGCCTTATTTCGGTGGATCTTGGTGCCCACCGGCAGGAGCCGAGGAGTAGCAGCGGTCGAACCGCAACTCCCGCCCCGTACTCGTCAGTCCACGGCTTCAATTTGGCTGTGATCAAGCCAGGGCGCGCCTTTCAGTGTTGACGCGTGGTCGCTGCATAATACATTGTCGGAGGATAGAAGTAACATGCGTGCCAACTTGAATGTGGACAGTTCGAGAAGACGTCGAAAATCGAGGCTCAGGAGCAGTTCAGTCGATCGCCGATCAAGAGAGCAACGCGATGCCGATTTTAATGAGGATATCTCTGCTCGATCACCGTATTACATATTTCAAAATAATACCTAACTCCTGTAGGTATTAAACTGGGCTTAAACGCGTATCATAATCGCCTCTAAGTTTATGTTGATTTGCGTATATTGTCATACGTTACGTTCCAATTCTCACCGTTGCTAAATATGTTTTTTCTCTATATTGCAAAGACCTAAAATCCTGTATAGCGGAATTTTTTAACTGGATATTTCGAACACGTGCATATTCCCGTGCTGTGATTTGTATATGTAGTAGAGAAATGCGGATGCGGTTTTTAAGCCGAAATAAATGACGTTCGGTATTTCGTATTCACCATTTGTTGTACGTTTGTTTTGTATCGTTGTTTTTCATTTTGCATTTTAGCGCCCAAACTGAAAGGGAGGCCTCGAAGAAAACGGAAAAAACGCAGCACTTCACCCGGAGAGTCAAGCAACGAAAGCGAGGCGTCTGTCGCCTCGACATCGAAGACCGTTTCTGCTAGTATAGTACCTGGACTACGACCACCATCGTCCGGGGTACGAAGAAGCGAACGAAAAGCCAGCGGCGAGGAGAAGAGGTTCATATCGGACGTTCAAAGCTTCATGAACTCTCGGGGAACGCCGGTCGGCAAGATGCCGCTTTTAGGATACAAACAAAGTAAGTCTTTATAAGCGGTCCGAATGAACGGACGATCGCGTGAGATAGAATAATGTAATTAAATGATTATTTCTTTAAAGAAAGAAATATTTAAAGTAGAGTAATGCAGATTGAGAATACGCCTGCAAAACGTATTATGTTTATCGGTATAATGTATAAAGAGAAAGAGAGAGAAGCACGCGGCGACGGGCGACGCCTTTGCGCCCGATTAAACCCGCGTGACCCGCTGAGGTCGTATAAACTTTATTACAGCAGTCCTGAGTGTGACAAATGCTAATGAATATTAACTTCCTTCGGTTAATTTCATACTCCCAATGCTGTGATATTGAAATAACGTTTGATAGTTTCTTATTTCGAAGCTTTTTTAATTATACTTGTCGTTGCTCTTCATTTTCACTCTTCGTCAACCCTTCTCTCTCATCGTTAATTACCAGTCTGATCTGTAACTGAATAGAATAATTGATGTCAAAACCGACTGATTATATATTATTGCAAATTTGAAACTTCTCGTTAAAGAAGGTCAGCGTTTTGTAAAATTTACTTTAAAAGAGGAACTGTATATGTATGTATTATCCGCACACCTTAAGTTGTTGGATCATATGAGCAACGCTTATGTTATCATTACCATTACCCGCTCAATAAATTATTCGTTACTGTGTAAAGTTTTGCGGTATGTCTATCGAGCAAGCATTTTTTTTCGTTCATTTAAGACCGTAATAACTTGACCAAAGAACATAGACATAATCAGACACAAGGCTTATGTTTATTACACATGCGTATAAGCAAGGATCAGAAGGAGTTGTTTCTATCCTACTTCCTGAAACAGATTGCAATAACTTGAAGGATGGAAGAGAGTCGTTGGGAAAATAAAATCGTTTCTGTTAGTTTGGTGTGGTCAACAAAATAAAAAAAAAATATCAGGAATTTGAATTGAATTTAATCTGAGATTTTCTTTCTCTTTTTTCAACAGTTGACTTATTCTTATTTTACACGAAAGTTCAACATATGGGTGGATACGAGTCTGTTAGCGCTGGAAGATTGTGGAAGTCGATTTACGATGAAATCGGTGGAAACACAGGATCGACCAGTGCTGCCACCATAACCAGGAGACATTACGAAAGGTAACATCAATTACATGGAACTGCAAGTAAAAGAGGGTGGTGTTCTGTTGCAAAATGAATATTCGGTATTTGTTAATGTGTAATCGGTGGCTGCTGATTCAAATTTTCATATGTGATGTTTATTGTAATTGTCAACAGGCTGCTATTACCTTTCGAACGGCATCAGCGAGGAGAAGAGATAAAAGTCAGACCTGCACATGGCAGGCGGTCGAAAACTACTAGCATGTCCGAAGAAGTTGAAGTTAAACAAGAATCAGAATTACCGAGCCCTTCACAAACAACACAAACTTACACGACCACCACGAGTACTCCAACTTCGCCAACAGACACTCCACCTTTGCAGTCGATACTTTCAACGGTAAATTATAATACATTTGTTGAATGGATCCATTGAACGCTAAACTTGGATGTAATGTATTAAAAAAATTGTTATTCTCTTTACAGCCAATTCTTCCTGGGGAAAAACCAAAGGTAGAAGTTGGAAAGATCTCCTCGCTACGTAGCGTAAGGGTGAAACCTGAACGGCTTAAATCGCTAAATACAATAATAGCGAACACAGTAACACCCGGCAACCAATCTAGCCAACTACCGAGTCCACCGCCGTCTTCCAACACGCCTGTAACAACACCTACAACTCCACCTCCAACGACACCGAATGGCGGTCAAAGCGTTTTGGAAAGACAGTTGAACAGCCCGTTAATATCTCACCAAGTACCTTCTTCGCCAACGCCCCCAAGCCTACCAGTAAACAATGTCAATAGTGCAAATACAAACGCTACGGCCGTCGTAACGCTGACTCCACCACCGGAGAAGGATATAAAAGAATTAAAGCTTGACCCCAAGCAAACGTCCCTGTTGGCACAGGGAAAGGAAAACATACCGCTGTTCGGTGAGAAGACAATAGTCAGCCCAAGATCACCGGAAGTAATTGATCTTGAGACTGAGACAGACTCGAGTAGAGATAAAATTATCATTCCTAGCTTCAAGAAGCGAAAACTCGAGATATTGAGGGAAGGTGGACTCGAGGTAACCGCCGTTGACTTAGAGGCGAGGCCCAGTGTTATTCAGGCGACGATTACACCTGTCGTTGTCCACAATTCTACGATAAAGCCTGCAGAAGAAAAGACTGTTAACGCCATTGCTAATCCAATAGTAAATAATTCTAGCACTAAACTAATCTCAGTTACGGTAACTCCAGACATTAGCCACATGCTACCATCACCTCAAGATAATCAAAATTCACAGCCTCGTGTTCATACCCCACATCAACAGCAGCACCAACACCAACAGCTACAATCACAGTTGCCGCACCAGCAGCAACAGCTACATCCACAACTGCAGCTACAGCAGCCGTCTAAACAACCTACGAATAACAATACTTCTATGAACAATAACAATGTTGTCAACAGTAGGGTGATAAATCTTGGGAGTTCTAACAACTCAACACTGCTACAATTGTATGCTAACGCGAACGTCGCACCGTCGAATAACAATGGGCATAGATTCGCGGGTCCACAGCCCCCGAACGGAAGAATAGCACCACCGAAAGTGACGCAATCTCGATCAATATTTTCTCACAGTGAGAGAATGGTGTACGGAAATCCCAAGGAAATTTTGATGCCTAATAAGTATCAGGCCGTGCCTGTTATGCCTCCGCAAAATAACGTGGTGAATAATTCGACGGATGTCTTGGATCTGACTCGACGGGTTCAGGAAAAGCCAGCGTTTTCCAGACCTAGTTTGGAGATTGTTAGAGTTCCGATTGTCCCGCGACCCAATCCGCTCAATTTGGAAATAAAGAATGCTGAAAAGCCGCAATCGGACACACCAAAAAAGACTTTCAATTATCCGAACATGCTCGACTCGAGAACCATGGTGTCCAACAATTTAGAAATCACGCTAGTTAATCCCAGTCAACAGAAATCTCAGCCTGCGGCGACACAGCAGCAACAACAACAACAGCAGCAGATGCAACACGCAAAAAATAGCATTTCTCCACAACAGAGGAGACAGCAACATGTTAATGGTAAATATCCTCTTAGAAATGAGGCGGTGTCCCCATACACACCGAGGAAGCCAAATCATATGGTGATACCCAAAATACCTAATATCCCAAATGTACCGAGTCTCAATCATCTAAATAACATTGCCAACTCGCCGTATGCTAGAAATACATTGCAACAGCTTGCTACGGATCGAAGAAAGTCCGAAGCACCTAAGGAGCATTGCAGGATAAATGAAAGCGAAAGATGTACGATAGGCCAGCAACAGTCGCAGCCACAGCCACAGCCGCCGAAACAGCAACAGCAACATCAGCAGCAGCAACAGCAACAGCAACAGCAGCAGCAAGAACAGTGCGAAAGACAAGGAGAAGCGCAGCAAAGACATTCCGCTTCCAATTACCATCCACCTCCTTTACCACCGATGCCACCTAACTCAGCTTTTCTCTCGCAGTTACCTAATCACGGAAAGTTCTTACCCATGCTAGACCCAATGTATTATTCTGCACTTTATAACGGTGTGTTTCCATTACCGATGCATCCATCGGCTACGTTTTTTTCTCCGGAATTGAGCGCCTATTATAAAGAATTTTTAGATCAACCTGCAAGACTGGCGATGGCGGGACAGCCTACTGTCCCGACGTCAAAATAATCCTGGGGATCTCCAAAAGAAAGATGTTCTCCTGTTTGGTTGAGAAGAGAGTGAAATCCTACTCTTCTTAAAGGATCCGAGATTTTTTCTCATTTGTGTGTCTCCATTCTTCTTTTGATTTTTTTTTCCTTATAATCGTATCAGTGAATGAAGTAACTGCATTGCTCTGCACGTCCAAGAGACAGAGTTACTTTGATTATTCCTCGAAGTTTTTTTTTTAACCAAGTTGTGTATGTATTTAATAAGACCAATTTGTTACCTGCATGATTACTGTAATTATTATTTTTGACCAGAAGAACGTTCATTATCGTTCGAATTATGTTTGGTGAAATGATAGTGCAGTGAGGCTTGATACTGGCATTGTATTACAAAAGTTTTTTCAGCAACGACGATAATCAAATCTATGACACAGATTGCAGTGAGCGTGTTTCATACAAAACATGTGTGAAACGTATACGGTCGCTTTGCGTTAATATGGAATTGAGTAATATATCAATTGTAGCCAACACCATTCTATATTCCTGCAAAGACAGTGGCTGAGAAAAAAATGTAAACTTTTTAAAGATACAGTTCGATTAAGCAATGCCGGCTTTGTCTGCCTTTGATCAATATTGCATAATTCATTCGCCAAATTTTTTCGATACTACTGCAATATTTGCATTACAAATGATATCGAAACACATTTTGATTTCTTTTGCTTTGTACTAAATGAGATGTAGCTACGAAACTGGATTAAAGAAGAAAAAGAAGTTTTACGTCGAGTTGTATTTTTAGAGTAGTCTGTGATTGGCGAAAAGCTAACAAGTTGAATTTATTGTTTTTTTGGTACGTCAGAGTTTAAATAGTGTTTTTCAGTTTAAAAACCCTGTGATAAAAAGGTTGAATGAAGTATTATCAGTAGTTATTCGGCCTTTTTTTCTTGAATGTGTCAGAAAAAAGAGAAATGGCAACTAACGCGAACTATGAAATTTCCACTATTTTATGTTCTCTTCTTTTTTAATTTTTTAACAATCTTCAAACGCGTAATGTGATATGATACAATTGATAACGGTGGCCATAGCCTCCTTTAACAATGCGGAACTCGTGAGGTGCAAGTTTCTCGTTCTTTAATTACTATTATTATTATCAATACATTAGTGTTTAAGTTAGTTGATTTTCAATGTACCGACTAGAGTAGATGTAGCATAGAATTCTAGAATATTGTATGTGTACAAGGTGTAATAGCAGTTAAAACTCTAACAAGGAGCATATGTATACTTTAGAACACTGTAGTGTGTATCGATAAATGTAGACAGTTTATTATAATGTATATAATGTATATATAGTATAAACGACGTAATTTTAAGTTAGTTTACTTCAGCATTATCATTGAATATTATTATTATTAAGTACTAGTTAATTGGTAGTTAATATTATTATTATATGAATAAGATTAGTGTATGCATACATTATGTACATGTATATATATATATATATTTACATAATATATATTTTGTGTTATATTATCTATCTATATATATATATATATATATACACACACACACACGCGTATAAATATATTACATACCTGTTGGAAAATATACATATTATATATATAAACATATATATTATCACAATATATTCATCGTATAATTATAATAATTAGTATAAATAACGAATATTTGAAATGTAAGTATGTCTAATTATTTGAACGTAAGGTGTTTCTTTACGAGTACGGTCCGATTATTAATCATAACGCAAATTATTACGAACCGATGTTGATAAATGTTTATTTTGAAATCTATGTCCTTGAAATACTATTGTGAATATTTTTGTGACGATTCAAATGAATTGAGATCGTACCCGGCGACTTGATTCCTGATATTTGGAGATCGGGAGCGCAACGTGTTGAGAATATATTACATTTTTCGATGAGGTGTTAAACATGTATAGATAGATAGATGAAATGGAACGCGGAGTGTACTCGTATATTGTTCCCTTTACTGCCACGATTTAATAGTAATATCCTGAAGAGTTTCAGTATAAATATATCATATACAGCCACGCTTTCGTGAATTTTGTCGTCGAAAAGAAAAAGGAATATGCATATTAATGATATACACACACATACATGTAAATTGTAAGGGCTTGTGAGGGAGAAATGTGCCATACAAAAACTAAAAACTAAAAAAAAAAAGGAAGAAATGCTTGTATAGCTGGATATGAAAATCATACAGTTCTACGATATGATAAGGTAGTAAAAAATACTTTGAATATTATAGTATTTCTTAGTGTTTTCGTTCTTCGCGAGCCTGGCAACAACTATTATATATTTGCAACGGCAAAAGAGAGTTAGTACAGATTTATCAAAGATTTTCATCACCTTATTTGCTACCAGGTTTGTTTTTTCACAGATGCGAAAAATTTTAATCAGAAACCTAAGTACACTAGTAATGACTTCCCTGCACAAAATGGCTCGTAAATTCTGATACAGAAATTGCCTATGACGGTATGAGAAATCATCAGAAATTTTCTTACTAGTGAGCTTCTGAGAACAAATTTACGTTGATTTCTTATACTGTCATATGCAATTTCTATATCAAATTTTATGAGCCATTTTCCGCTGGGTTTAATACGAAAGAATTCCGTTTCTATTCCCGTTTGGAAGTTATTTTTCTCTTCTTTTATGTAAACATATTTGCGATCTTAGAATTACATAAAGAGTAATTGTTATTCCCACGTTCTTTTTGTTTCAAGTTTCTATTTTTCCCCCTACTTTACTGTTACAATTCTTATACGATAAAGATATTTTTTATTATATATAATATGGGCATTTCAGTTCCTAAGTTGGAAATAAAATATCTACCATAATATTGAGTTTTTATTTGGATGCAATGGATGCAACATAGCGATATGCATGCAGTAACGTGCGGCTAACTTGTTCTCGGTTCGAAACAAAATGCGAGTTCGATTCTACACAAATTGTATGAAAATGATTGTCGATGCAGTCGATCGACGTGTGAGATCGGGAGTCATGTATTCACAAATCATTGGTCAGCTTGACTCGTTCGGTCTCCGAAGAATCAGGCAATAGCCAATCGGAATAGTGTTAGACAAGAAAGAACCAATGCGATTATATCGCCTTCTCTGTCAACCGGATTGGAGCCGTGAAACGTGCGGTTTTCTCTGCACGTGCACGTATAAGCTCTTGCCTCTTTCTTCAATCAACAATTTTCTTCGTTTGATTAGTTTCGGCCACTACAATGGCACTTAGTTCGCTGTGGTAAATATGCTCTGTATTATCCACTGGTTTTATGACGTTAAACACGGTAGAGTACCGGTCGGTAACCAGCCTGCATTTACCGTTCAGGATGACTCGGAAATTAGTTTCAAAAAGCCATCTCGTCTCGGATGGCGCTACCAAATGAGGGGACACGTAAAACGGCAGTAGTTTGCAGGCTTTCTCAGGCTTCCTCTCTCTGTCGAGAGCCAGAATTCTGCCCTACCGAACGTGGAACGTATGGATGAATGCATCAGACCCGCGGTACGTGCCAACTGTACCAACAAATGTGGTATTATTTTCTGATTGTGCGACAGTAGCATCAGCACCCGCTCGTCATTAAAGAATTTACAATTAAAACAGGGTGCGCGAGTTCTGATCACGTTTTTCGTGAACCCTTTCGAACGGTTTCGCAGTTAAAAACGTTACCAATGACACGTAAATACCTGTGCATGCATTCAATACCCAAGTTGAAATAATGGGTGAGCAGGAATTAGTACGAATAACGAAAGAAACGTGTAAGATAATAAAAGCCCGCTGTAGCATTGAGGGCGGCGGGGGGGAGGGGGGTGCACGTGTGTACGTACATACACTTGTGTCATTGTGTGTACAATAAGACGCCCGCGCACATGTAGGTACACATACGAATAGTTGTACACACATACATACATACATACATACATACATACATACACGATTTACCGGCGTTCAAATATAAAGAAATTATCGTCCTTGACATATTTCCTTCTTGTCCGCTCGCCGCCGCTTTCAATAATATTTGTGAAGCATAAATATTCATCTTTATTGCCCCTCGCTTCGAACGACTCTGCAGTATAGAGGGCCCCTTACCTCCAGCCCCTCATTTTCTCCATCCATGCAACGGCAGTCGTCGTCAGTTTCCTCCCCTACATCACGAACAAATTGGAACAAAGTTTCGTAAGTAGCGTGCAGCGCGACGACGCTTGGCAACGTCGCGGTGCCGCGGCGTCACGAGTTTCGAGGGGCGAAGAAGGGTCACAGCAGGGGCGGTGGGGGCGGGGGGAAGAGAACGGTCTGCGGGGGCGGCGTCGAGGCGCGGGAGGGTTGACGCTGTGTTTACCTCTCCACCCCATGGCAACGGGCAAACATACACCCCCGTGACAATGTTGCGCCTCACCGCATACCGTATTATACCTTTGCTCCACGGTCACGCGCCGTGTTATACCATTATAGGTACCTTCCTTCCTACCTAACGTAACGTCCCTCCAACTTTCTACCTATGCATCTAGGTACATACGTATGTACCTACACCCTCACGCCAGCTACCCCGAAGGTACATTTACGTCGGACCAGATATCCCTGAGGCAGCAGCAGCAGAGTTAAAAAAGACGAGGAAGAAAATTTATTAAAGCGTTTCCATAAGGCATAATTCATTTGCAACATTAGTCCAAACTTGAAGGCAAGGGTTCAGATACCGCAAAAAAAAGAAGAAAAAAAAACACCAAAAACGGCTACGACCCCATACTCCAAGTACCACTGTTGCGGATATTCACTCGATTCTTAATTTTCGATGATACTATACAAGACATGTAATACATTGCGAGTCGGATGGCTGCAGAATGGGGAGGGGGGATGCGGTAGGTGGCTGCTACTTGGTGCAGAATATCGCGCGGCGTTGACGGCTGAATGCGAACGCGATGACGGCGTCGGCGTCGGGGAGGGCGAGACCCGACAACCCGGAGCGGCTACGGAGGAGTTTTACCCACCAGACAATAGTTTGCCGTATCGACCTAGCGCCCTCCCTCCCTCCCTCCCTCCCTCCCATCCCTGCTTGCCTCTCCTCGACGCCCTCGGCGCCCTTCATCCCCTCGGGTGCTTACTTGCTTTGCTCACCTCCTTCTACTATAGTATACTGCTTCTCCTCTCGTTCCCGTTCCCCACCTCGTTCTCTCACTCTCTCTCTCTCTCTCTCTCTCTTTTACCCCCTCTCTCTGTACACCCACCGCAACGACGATGGTCACCCTTCTGGACGCCAACACGCCGCCGTTGCCTCTTTAAGGGTTCAACACTACCGGTGTAACTCAAGGTTCTCCCAGTTTCATCTAGTGATAGATTCGAACAACCACTTGTTATCGTACACGGAATGTCTATTTTCAATTTCATTAGACTGTTTGACACTTAAAGTACAGGGATTCATGCCGGGACTTTATACAATTCTTAAAGAATATTTGTGAATTTTATATCTTATTATCCTCAATAAATGGTCATTCTTCAGTCTGTTAATGAAAATAGTCTTTCGTAATTTGTTACGAAATTTTTTATTTCAGTTATTAAATATGGACATATTACACAACGATGACCGTAAAGTGGACGAGGTCATTTTATTCCTCGGATAACGTGCAATTTTTATTTATTTATTTACTTCAACATAGTGCAGAAATCTTGACCTTAAAAATATTATTCACATATTCACAAATTCATGTCCGACCCCGTCAATTGTTCAGAAATGCTCATTATTTTTTGAACAAACAGTGTCTAAAAGCATCGTTTTAATTATCTGAAATATATTTTTTATTTTGGAAACGTCTCTGGCGTTTTAATTGTTTTTTAAATTTTTAAATTTTTTAATTCTTGCGCATGTGCAAAATCAATACGTATAAAACCAGCTAATTGAAAAGGTGGTAAACATAATACTATAAATCCTTATTATAAATTGTTATTGTTAATGTTGATTGACCAAACATCCGTCATTTAGAAATACTCAATATTGAGATCATGGCTTTGTTCGAAGCGCGTTTGCTTGGCGTTTGTACATTGCGCTACGCTGCGTTGGCCAGTCTTCGAAGGTCGAGATTTGTTTCGAAGTTTGTATGAATGAAGCTTATCCCAATATCTCCGAGTGCCAAGCGGTAAGTCAGTCCGCCAGTTTACTCGGGCATGGTCGCTGCCAAAACTAAAGTTCGAGACCACGTGACAGGCTTGTTACCACGAGTTCATCCCGCGGATGAGTAACGTGAGTTATTCGCGTAACGTAAATTCGGATTCGCCATTTCGAAGGAGACTTTCGTAATAAATAATGTACAGGCTACTCAAGCTTGATACAGGCATGCACCTACTATACTTATCGTATAACGATTGCCGATAGAATCAACTCATTAGAATCAAGCATTAATTACGATGCGTGAAATTTTTTTTATTTCGGATCAGTCGCGTGTAAGTTATTCATGAAACTTGAATAATAATATACATAATAACAGGAATTCAAAAGTACGTGTAAGATACATGTTTTTATTTACGTAAGACCAATTTTCATTATCGCGGTGAAGTACGAATTACCACGTAAGGATGAACCCACTACCCGCGACGTTTAAATAACGTTTCGCAAATATAATATCAGTCGTCCACGACTCACGATAACCCATACGGTTGTGATGACTTGATACACCTATATAGTATGTATACTATATGTATATTTTTATATGTGTATGTGAATGTGCATATAATCCATGGTTTTAAAATAGGAGCGTACAACGCGCAGTGCTGAGTGCAAAACTTTGATTGCGCAAATATTTACTGTAGCAATTAAAGTGCACCGTATACGTGCAGGGTAAGAGGGTGACAATTTTCGTTTCGGTGCAGAGAGAATAAGAAAACAGATTGAATTGTGCGTAACGCAGTCTTCTAAGTCGATGCGGTGAATTTCTGCATTCCCTTATAATGTATATACACGCGAGGCTGACGCTCTTGATCGGGTTGACTAAGAATGCGCGTCGCAGAATTTTATACCGAAACTTTCAGCCGAGAGGCTATTTCTGCAACGTATTATATACATATATGTAGGTATACGTATCCATGCGAAGCCTCCGAAGCTTCGGTCCGCCTGACCCCGCCGCATTGGGTTATCAAACCGCGCCGATATGCGTTTCTGCAATCTGCGTATACCTATACGTGCAACGAAGAAGATAGCCATCGCCATCGCCCATCAGCCCGTCAAACGAACGGTCAGTGCGTGGCGACTGTCGAGCCTGCAAGGTCAAACAATTAAAATAGCTCGTATTCGCATACATAAGAACGACCTTCGTTCTCGACGCTCCGTGACCGTCGACGTTCACGTGCAATGCGGCTTGCGCTTGCACCGCTTTGTGCATCGGTCGCGTCATCTTCCGAACGTTGCTTAAGTAGGTACTACATAAACACCCTAGTGAAAATATTGATGTGTCGAATCATTTATGGGTTTAAAAGAATTCGGCGTGTAATTTATTACGCGATTTATATTGTAAATTCGATAAAATGTATGAGAAATCATGTAATAAATTACGAAAGCACGGGTCGTCGGGTATACTATAGATCAAAAAACATATAATCGGTTATACCGTGAATTTGAATATGAATTTCGGTCTAGTATATCTGATGATTCGTGCTTTCATATTTTATCATGCGATTTTTTATATATTGTTTTATCGAATTTAAAAGATAGATCATGATAATAAATTATACGCTGCATTCTGCAAAAATATTTTACGACCAGACGCATGAAGATTTTTAGTAGGGCAAGTAGCGGTTGAAATTCATTCCGCGGCTCGATTATTTTAACCACCATCGGCACACCCTCGTCACCGTAATATCGTTATTGCTTTATACCTGATGTCACCTACTTCGAAACGGCAACAGGACGAGTGATGATGGCCGAGCAGTAGATGAAACCTAGTCGCGTCTTTGATCGGATATTCTTTTCGTTGTTATTCAACTTTAGACAGTGTACCTAACGACCTGTAACGGAGTCTATTTCACTCTCTGTTTCAGTTAGTTTGAGAAAGTTTGTCCTGAATGGAAAGTTCGCATCTAGGGCTTGTGTATTATATACGTAAATTCAGCATGAATCGGCTTTTCGAACAAGTTTCGGTACCACGAGCATTATTAACACACGGCGTCTAGTGTCTGGTAGGATGACCCAGGTCGTGATTCGGCCTGGCGTGCACGTAGAGAACTTGCCGATCGCGTGTGACGATAATTTTTTAAACTCAGTTACACGTATCGTACGCGCGCGTGCGATGTTGCGGAGAAAAATTATCCCGGGTACGTAGAACGCTCTAAACTATACAAGAAGAGCCGCACTCGATCCTTCCCCTTCGAAGTTCGGCATTGTTACGACTCCCCGGGTGGGCCTGGAACAGTTTTTGCCTTTTTGCATCGGATCGTCTTCAGTTTCGTAGGTCTCTCATAGTGGTAAAGTTCATTGCCAGCGGGGTGGAACGCACGCGATTGAAATAGGAGGGTTTCTTCGGTTAGTTCTCTTTGTAAAAAATCACTCGCGAGTGATCCTAAGCATCGCTGCAGCCTGCGAAACGCAAGAACCG
The DNA here is from genome assembly GCF_021155765.1 of Diprion similis. Lineage (NCBI taxonomy): Eukaryota > Metazoa > Arthropoda > Insecta > Hymenoptera > Diprionidae > Diprion > Diprion similis. Next base: position 15,813,223 of record NC_060116.1, on the reverse strand, counting down.
CGCATTCTCCTTTCACAATCAGCTCCTGTCGGCGGTCGGTCGTCAGGATTGCCTGTGGAACGAAATTGCCGTCCGGTCACCGAGTGTAAACGAACCCTAAGGAATCGCGCGAGAGGTGAGCCAACGCAACGCAACGCAACGCAACGCAATGCGAGACCGTCCGCCAGGTGCCTGACGTTTCAGATGTTTGAATGCTACGTGTACAGTGTATGCCTCCATAACTGTACACACATTACACCTACCTACGCACCTCCTGCACCTTACCTACCTTCTCGCGTATGCAGAGGTTAAAAAGAGCGAAATTAGTAGCGAATCGTCGTTACATTTACAACTTCGCGTTATAATGTTATAGGTAAGTACACGCAATTTCTGAGGAGCTGAGAGATGGAGAAAAGACTATCCGGACGCTGCACCGTAGCCTAATAAAATGATGTCCCAGGCAGCCACCGACGGTCCTGAGCCCTCACAGAGGGACTCCGGGGAGTGGGAAGGACTCGGAGTCGAAGTATATTGATTTTTAGGGTGACACTGTCAACCGGCGTTGAGTCCCGCGATGGGAGACTTTCAAGCGGGAAAAATAGAGGAGGAAGAACGAACGGAGGGACGAAAAAAGGAACAGAGGATGAGGAAGAGGGAGAAGGAATATGACGCGGCGCTAGTGACGCGAAACTAGTGACGCCGCGGCGCACGTTGCAACGCAGTAGGACGGACGACTGGTTACCTGCATACCAACCCCGAAGCGATACTAGACCCGGGATACCTAAATATAATTCAATCTGCAGTTGCTCGACGCGCTTATACCTGTGTGGACGAACAAGAGCGTCGAAGGCGAAGTAAATACGGATAAACAAATGGTCGACGACTGTAAAACAGAGACGCGGCGTTGAGTATTAAACGTACGGTGACAACTGCGACCTTGTGAAAGAAATCGCGTTAAATCCCACGTATAGGGGTATAGTACAGATCATGTGCGCCGAGACGGCTCTCGTTCGCCGGCGGAAACACGCACGCCGAGACACCTGATAAGCGGTCTGCAGGATCAGAGTTATACCAACGTATAAAGGGAGAGTGCTTCCGGAGTGATATTAACGCGAGTATACAGACGTAACGCAATTTAACTACTACCCCTCTCTTGCGAAGTATCAAACCAGCGGCGTAACCATAGAATATAGAAAAAGGCGTCGGTGTCGGTGGCGGTGTATTAACGGAAGGGCGGGGAGGGGGGGCGCCATGTGGTGCCTTCGGACGTCGCCGCGGAGCGTCGAGAGTCGCCACTGCCTCCGCTAAAAATGGCAGCACTCGGTGGCTTCTCGCTTGATAATTTTTGCCGAAGACCTAAAAAGAAATCTCCTCTTACCAGTTGACAGTTGGGCGCAAGGGACGACCGACGCACGTGGCCCTGGCGCGTACAAACGAGATAAATTAATTTACAGTGCGTCACCGTGCGTGCGTGAGGTGCGTGCCTGCTCGTGTATACCTATACGTACGTGATATAGTATACACGCGTACGTAGATATAATACTGTCAACTCGTATGTATCGCGCGATGTGTGTCCGATGGTTGCATTTGTATTGTATCCGAATGCACCGTATATAGTTTGTATTACTTAGCACCGAAGTTGTACTGTATATATTATAAAATATTATTCGTCGAACACCCACGTGAAATTTTTTTACCCTCTTACTGATTATTAGTACCTGCCTAGGTGCGTGTGTTAAATTAATACGTTACATCAGGCTTCGGTGGCGGAAACAAGTGCATCGGTATATGTATACATAATATATATGTAACGAATAGTTGACAGTGAAATTAATAAAAAACGAAAAGATGAATGAAAATATAAAAATTTAATAAATAATAACAGTGATATATACACGCGAGTGTAAATTTATTCACCGATCACACTTTGTATGATATGCATATAAGGTATTCTTCAAATCAAGAATTACCGTTGTGAATCGCTACATGTATAGGTATTGCGAGATTAAAAATACACGTTGACAAAAAAAAAAAAAAAAAATTCTTTCCAACCCTTTGAAACAATTGTTTCACGTGCGAAACATTTCTAAGATTGTTTTATTAATTTAATTCTTCCTTCCGCGCGTCTGCATTTGAAGTACGAAGTGTACGCAGCAGCCTCGAATTAGCGTTCATTTGATGTTCTCGGTCTTCTCTTTTTTCCTTTCTTTCTTCTTTCTCTTTCATTCTGTCAACTTGTGTGCAGCCTGAAGTGTGTGTCGAAGGGTTGTCCAGTTCGGCTTGACGAAATAGTTCTCTCTCGCCGCGAAGTGCTTCTTGTTTTGATTTGTTGCTTGTGTGCAACGCGGTGTACTTATGTATTCGCTACGCGGGCTCGCTAGTCAAGCGATAAACTTTATAATGCATGACTAACAACAACAACCACAACAACAACAATAATAATAACAACAACAACAATCCGCTACGCTTTGACGTAATATCCTGTGTATACATTTATTGTTCCCCACTGTTTTTCAGTGAGAATTTTTCTTCTTTTGCCTTCCACCATCGAGATACTGTGAATTATACTCATCGGTATTGTCAAAACTGCAGTGATCGGCCGAGGAACTAGACCGTTCGGCAAATTTTCAACTCGGCATAAGTAATACGACGAAACTCGGGAGTAAGAATCCGCAGTCAGTCGTCGTGTGTCTCTCAACGAGAGTCGAAACTTTCGTACGGATAGAAGGTATTTTGATTACGGTGGTGTTTGCTTTCTCGCTCTAGCCTCTCCTCTGCCGGCTATCGTCGTCTCCTTCTTTCCCGCCTCCCCCCCCCCCCCCCCCGTGGTCTTCCGATTGTGAGAGGGAGTTCGCCTCTTGTTGTGGTGTGTCGAGTGTTTGTGTGGCATGTCGCGAAAAAATATTGGGCACTACTCGTATGTCGCAACGACGACGCGTGTGACGGTTCGTTTCGGGTTGAAATAATGAATGAAAAGGGTGATAAATATTCTTGCTAATAGAGAGCGATGCGCGGCACGGTGACGGGGGATTATCCACGCGACGTACGTTCACGCTTCTTTAACCTATCGCCGAGGAAGTGGTGCGTGATTATGAGAACTGTTTGCTGTCGATAGTGATAGTTGTCGATATTGTGGAGGAAGAAAATAACGAGGAATAAACGGAGGAGAGAAACGAGACCCTGAGGATTGAACAGACGGAGCGAAAGAGAGCGAGAGGGAACGAAAGGGAGCAAAGTAGAGAGGGAATTCCGAATGGAAGCGAGACGGCGGTGCGGAGGAAAAAAAAATGCCGGCAACGGGATGCGGTAATTTTTCGTCTATTAAAACGAGCGTAAAACGGAGCTTCGATGGAAATACGAACCCCGTTTCGAGGCGGGTAAATACAATGTGCGATACTAGAGTTTAACAGTGACCAACGGATATTTAACCTCCCCTGTTTACCAACGCGTATCTACGCGCGTTTGAGGTTAGGTCGCCGCCGGCACATAACCTCCATCACCATCGTCATCGTCCTCAGCTCTTCGTCTCTCGTCGAGGATATATAACAGTTATATTTCGCTAATCAGGAGACTAAGTTACGGAATGAACGCATTGATGACCAAATAATGAAGGCGAATGGAACGAATAATGGTGATTTTCTCATTTTCTTACTTCTCTCGATATCATTTAGATGGTACAAGTATAACTTTGCTGCGCCTTTTCTCTACGCTTCAATTCTTTGTTACTCGTCACCCGTTGTTCTCAACCTCTTAACGTTAGTCCATCGTCGATTCTTATCAAGATCTGAAAGTAATGAAGACTTCTACGCTTCGTTTCGATTGCTGTGAAACAACAGCTTGAAACTGATCAGGGATTGTTGGTAAATACAAGACGGTTTAAGATTACCCGACACTTCTGCACGGCGTTGCTCTATCTGCCAGAAAATATCAGTCATAACTGTCTCAATGTGCAATACCATTGTCGGAATTGATGGGCTATCGAGTAACTGAGAATTGAAAATAACGTAACATCCTCGACTTGACTAGTTTTTAGAAACTGTGCAATATTGAGCAAGTTTACAAACTGATGTAACTTGTTTTCTCTCAGTTTTATACAAACTTGCACATGGTTTGCACATTTTCACTAGAATTTTATTTCTACAGAATGAAAAAAATCAAAATTCAAGTATAGATTATAAGGCTAAGACCGCCTCGTTAATCTATAGCTTTGTAATATGAAATGAGGTTTCACAGATTCTGTTACGATAATACAATTAGAAAAAAACAAGTCGAGACTTATAAAATCCAAAATCTGACAAACACATACAAAAACTGACCAACTTGTATCGTTTCTCTCGCAGGCTGTAGCCGCCTGAATACGCCACTGGCTGCGACCACCACGCTGGAGGACCCAGGGACACCTGCCTCCTGGAAGGGCCCGCCGCCCGGATCAGAGGCTTCGCCGTTCACGCCAAACTCCGTCGGTCAAGGTCCAGGACCAGGTTCCGGACCTTACAACAATTCCGGAGGCCCACCGAGCAACACGGGTGGTTTTCAAGGCCCCAGCCCGTTCCCCGGTGGGGCGGGCAGTCCGGCAGGGGCTCCACCTTATCAGGGGCCGCCTCCAGGCTCCGGAACGCCTCAGTACACCGCGTCACCCGCGCCAAGCGGTTCCTCGACTCCCGGTCCAGTGCCGCCCCCGAATTCCGCGGGATTTCCACCCCCGCCGAACAATTCCGGACCTCCTTACAATGGCCCGGGCGCAAGTCCGTTTGGATCTCCATCCGGAGGTCCTCCGCAGTTCGTGGGACGACCGGGTTCGTCCGGACCGCCCTTTGTGCCCCCCGGTGCAGGGAATCCTCACTTCCCGTCCCCAGGACAACCCTTTGGTGGTCCGCAGTATGGAATGCCGCCTGGCAGCCCGTTCGGACCTGGCGGACATTCCATGGGTGGTCCCATGGGCCCTGGACATCCTGGGATGATGGGACCCGGTGGACCCGTCGATAGGATGGATCAAGGGTGAGTTTTTACTTTTTAATAAACACCTGCGTCATTGCTCTCAAACTTACCAGATACTAAAGCGAGACAAAATGTTGGGTTTAAACATATTTTTGTCGTATCGTACAGTGGAACGAATTATGATTTATTGTCAGCTTGAGCTATGGTCAATCGGACGCTAAATACAATCACAAATTAAATCAGCATCGGTTGTATCGAAGACAATAATTCCTTACCTTCGAACGCAGCAGCCGTTAACAAATCTGAACGGTAGAAACTTTTTTGGTATCGAGCTTAGTGTATGAGGGGGTAAGAAGCTATGATTCGTTTTCTGTCTTTCCCTCTGAATTTTTGGTAAAATGTGTAACTGGTGTTACGCTAAACTCTCTTCGTAGCATCTGATCGCTGGCCCAGAAGTGTCGTGGTCCGAAAAGAAACTGATTTTACACACGAATTTGAATGTTTACTGCGCAATGGATATCAGGACTCAGATTCCTACTTGAGTTTCAGTGACTATTGCTTGAATAATTTGTTATGATGTCGATTCACTCTGTGAATTTTAAATTCGTAAATAATGGTGGTTCAGAGTATAGGAAAGGAAGGAAAAAATAAACAAATAAAAAAAAAAAAAAAATCAAATCGAATCAATGATTAACGACTCGCGATTGTGTCAATATTACAAACTCATCACTTAAAAGTGAAAAATCATTCACCACGTGCGTTAGATTTACGACAGACCGTAAAGTTGATCAGAGACGCTAATGACACCGTCGGCATTTCTCATCTCCGTAGAAAAAAAAGAAGAAGAAGTAAAAAAGGAGTTTTAGTAAGAGAAAAACAAGGTGATTATCCGTCTCTGGTGATAGTGGGAGATTCGTTTAAAGTGTGGGACTAACTCGAAGCAGCGAAATCTCGTCTCTTCGAATTCTCGCAACGAACATCATCTCTTCGTTACGAATTGGGTTCATAAAATCATTCTTTGTATACAATACACACTATGGTGAATGTATAAATGGTGAGCACTCACTTGAGGTGTATTTAATATGGTTTTCGTTGATTTATACGGCCACTTTAAGACAGTAAACTAAGTATATGCAGTGACTTACCGCGTGGTTGGACTCTCTGTCTCTCTGTATTTTTGTTTTATCTCAAAAAGAGATTTGTACGAGGCTCAAAGTGCCCAGAGAAGAGGTTTTTATCGCTTTCTGCCGTATAGTAGGCATAATTATACGCATATAATATGCAGCTTATATGTAAAACAATGCATCGACGATAAACCACCAAAATTGTATGTATATTAGACTGTATCAAAAAAATTGACTATTTTTTTTTCTTAATGGTATACTGAAAATATTGTTCAAGATGACGAAAAAGAAATACCATAAAAATTTCAGATTTTAATATTGATATTTAGAAGTGCCTCATCGCGATTTTCTACTTTCCATAAGAATAACATGGCAAAAATGGTTATCGCTCCTTGCGATTTTTATAACTAGATAACGAGGCATCGTACAGAAAATTCATAAACATGTTTTTGTAGGAAATGAAACGTTCTACACAAAAGGTCTGTTGTCATTTTACGATAAATCTATTCTTTCAAAAGTTATTTGAGGTCAAACAACAACAAAGGACCTTAAATAACTTGTGAAGGAGTAGATTTATCGTAAAATGACAGAAGACCTTTTTTGTAGAACTTTCAATTTCCTACAAAAACATGTTTATGAATTTTCTGTACGACGCGTCGTTATCTAGTTATAAAAATCGCAAGGAGCAAGAACCATTTTTGGCATGTTATTCTTATGGGAAGTAGAAAATCGCGATGAGGCACCTCTAAATATCAATATTAAAATCTGAAATTTTTATAGTATTTTTTATCGTCATCTTGAACAATATTTTCAGTATACCATTAAAAAAAAAATAGTCAATTTTTTTGATACAGTCTAATGCATATGTACATCTATAGTCGTATTCAAAAGCTGGACTCGCACTCTTTAAGAAGTCTTCCATTCGGGATATCGAGAATCATTATTTGGTGCATTTTCTTCTCTTCTTTTCTATTTTATTCTATTCTATTCTATTCTCTTCTCGCGATTGCGTTGATGAGGTAGGTCGACTTTTTCTCATCCTTTTGATGAGCTTGGTGGACATCTACATCCATCCATCCATCCATCCATCCATCCATTCACACCTGAAGGTGCGTACCTTATACGAGGCTTTCACCTCCTCTGCATCGAATGGCACATACACACACACACACGCAGCAGAGACACGTTTACACATACCGGTACGCATACAAAAGTACACACCGGATGTTATTTATTATACGTGAACCCTGCCCGGTCCGCATTCTTGTTGATAACCCCGAAAGAGTCTCTCCTTCTCGCGTGGTCAAACCGGACCGCCAGTCAAGCGTTGAGATTTCGTCTCAATTATTATTGCTCGCCACGCGTACCTGCATTGCACCGTCAACGCAATGCTTTGGTGCTTCATCGCGAGACAAACGGACCATTATCGATATATTTTTATAAACCACGGTCAAGGGATATGCTGTCGCTTCCTTCATTTGGCATTCAAGGATCCTCGCCGATCTGCAGTACAAAAAAATTGAAACATTCCTTTCTTTGCTTTTGTCTGATGTTGTCACATGTCATTTGGCACTGAGGAGAGTTCTGCTGTTTTTAACATTAGTTCGAAAAAGTATCGACACATTTTTCACAATTTACTTTTTTTTTTTTTTTTTTTTTCATCGTTTTCTGCAGAGAACTGGAGAACAAAAAAAAAAAAAATATAAACAAAAAAACTGCAAAAAAATATTCGGAATGAGGGGAATCTCTGACAAATACTTTTGCCACTGCTTGTACTTTGCGACGTTGCTGCGACTTGGGGGTGGTGAGGGAGGATACTTTCGTACACTATTGTACGCGATTCACCCCCACCCCTTACCCCGCTTGTGCCCCTCTGCCCCCCCTTCTCCCTTCTTCCTCTGCGTACCTCTTTTTTCACCCTCTTTCCCTCCCCCAACCACCCCCAACCACCTCCACGTTACGAAGGAAGAGCAATGGCTCTCATGTTCCTGTAATATGTATTTACATTTTTTTTTTTAATTCGTCATCTGTTATAAGTATGATTTTTAAGTTTTCAATTACATTTCATTCTTTCTTACTGTGGTTAATAATCTTCACAATTTTGTGCCTCGTTAGGTCATCATAGTGTCAATTTTTTCTCAGTTAGACACCACTTGGTGCATATATAGTATTATTTAATGAAAGTAACGTGGTTGTTTGAGAGATTTTATCGGTGCAAACGATATAAGATAGCAGTGTTTAAGAATTTATTTACTTGTACGAAAAAAATAAATAAACAATAATAAAATATATTCAAAACGCATTATAATATGTTGAAAGAAATTTGCCGGAAAGAGATGAAAATTTACTGCAATTAAATATGATTCTTTGCAATTATTTTCACACGAAAAAATGTCGTTGAAATATTTTCTAATTAGCATATGTACGTAAGTAGGTATATTGTATTAATTGGGAACCCCTGCGGACTCGTCCTTCTCCCATCCCTCGTCCCTCTTTCTTCTTTCCTCTTTCCTCTTTCCTCTTCCCTCTTCCCTCCTCTCTCCGCGTCGTTTCTCCTCTCCGAACCATGGAGGAGGACTGCTGTTGTCCGTTGTCCATTCGTCCGCCACCTCCGTTCAGACCCGACACATCCTCGCGGGTCGGTTTCACTCGCGTGCGCGGAATTGGCGAGAACGCGTTGAAAGAGAGAGAGAGAGAGAGAGAGAGAGAGAGAGAGAGAGAGAGAGAGAGAGAGAGAGAGAGAGAGAGAGAGAGAGAGAGAGAGAGGGAGAGAGAGAGAGAGAGAGAGAGAGAGAGAGAGAGAGAGAGAGAGAGAGAGAGAGAGAGAGAGAGAGAGAGAGAGAGAGAGAGAGAGAGAGAGAGAGAGAGAGAGAGGAGAGAGAGAGAGAGAGAGAGAGAGAGAGAGAGAGAGAGAGAGAGAGAGAGAGAGAGAGAGAGAGAGAGAGAGAGAGAGAGAGAGGAGAGAGAGAGAGAGAGAGAGAGAGAGAGAGAGAGAGAGAGAGAGAGAGAGGAGAGAGAGAGAGAGAGAGAGAGAGAGAGAGAGAGAATAAAACAATGTAAAATATGGGATGAGATTTTTTCTCACATTTTTTTTTTATTCTTTATTATGTTACTTGGGTCTGGTGCATGTGTGCGACGGATCAACAATACATTACAAGTCGCCTCCTCACGGAGTTACTGTCGTTACCGACAATTTTTGCCCCCCCCCCCCCCTACCCCCCCAAAACTGAGTGTTTGGAAATAAGAAATATTTTTTAGTTCATTCGTTCTCATCGTTTCGAGTAAATAAATTATATATGTACGTGTATTATATATGTTCGTGCAACAGAAAGGAAACTAAATTTGTATAATTACATCGTGTCCATGCTGTTTTACCATCAGTCGCTAATGCCTGTTGCCATTCCATTGGCAACGTGATAATTCTGCTTTTATATGTTGCGTAATTGTTGCTTTTAGTTCGCGTGATGTATTTTTTGTATTTGTTATACACACATCGTTTGCTTACCTGAATATGTGTACGTGTATCAAGCCATATGCGTATATAATATTTATTCATTCTGCATGTATCGCGGTAAAACATCGTTTTTCAAGCTATATTTAAAACAGCGGACATATTTTTTTTTTTATCTTCATATTACGATCCGTGTGTTACACGTGTAACTATAATATTTTACACAAGTATGTATTATACGGTATCTATTTATTGTAACGTATCGCACGTTTGTTTATATATTATTCATATCGGTTGGAGAAATTCATCCAATTTGTATTCAATGTCGAAAATTTAACCTAACTTATAGGTACATGATACACTGGAAACTCTTGTGCTCGTCGCGAAGAGGATATATATTTTATATTACATGTCGTATAATGTAAGTACGACTAGTTGTACTTTATTTATCGATTCACGTGCACCGCACGTTTTAGATCGGATGACAACGTGCAGGACGATGTATGTATGAATCAATGGAAATAGAAGCTAATATATATTATATTTTATATATATATATATATAAGACGAGAAATTTTATATACCTTGTGAAAATTTGGGGGAAGGAAGGGAGGGGGATTTTCTTCAGATATTTATACAGTATGGTTTTTATTCAGAAGTATTATATCCGTCAGTTACAGACTTGATAGTAGATTTTTGGATAATTTATTAGCATGTTTATCCAGTATAGTATACGGTCATTGTTTGTGTTCAATGAACTCTTTTTCAATAATAAATTTTCGAACTGTTGAGAAGATGAAGAAAGAAATACAGATTTTAACGATATTTCGATCGCCACGCGATACTCAAACGATCGATCGATATTGTCTATAGAGATGAACAAAAGTATACATTCCAACTTTTCAACAGTATACAATAATAACATAATGAAACGGTCAGATTTCGATTCGAGTATATGTGTAGACCGACTCTCCGTAACTTCCTGTCTGGTAGGGAATTGCGAATTTTTATCGTATTATTGCTCTATCGTTGGTCCTATAATATAATTAACATATGCCTCTGTGTGCGACAAAATTTTTCGTACAAAGACTAACCTTTTCACCCTCCCCCCCCCCACGCCCCCCCACCCTCCCTGATAAAAAAAAAAAAAAAAAAAAATATTCTCACAATCAGCAAAATTAACTCATTGTCAATCGAATTATATGTACTTACATCGATTTATTCCTCCGGATCAAAGGCTGCGGAATTGTTGTGTCTCGTTTTGTCACTAACTTGTAATTTATTTATTCTTGCCCATTTTCTTCTCCTCGAGTTAATAGTCGTGTTTGACAAAAGTTGCTCGTTATTACTATTGTTATTATTATAATTGAAATAATATTATCCAAACACTGTATTCATCGGTATGTATCGGTTAATCGGGATATTCATACAAAGGCATGGTGCATATACTCTGCCTTACCTCACCTATCCAAAGGCAAATACCTTCCTATGTATTGTAATACGTACTATGTACATAGACACTCTGTTGGCCTAATCGTTCTCCCCTTGGTTGTGTATATATATATATACATACATGTATACACATATATTCTATGTGCATGCATTTAATACCAACATAGAATGTATGTATGTATGTATATATGTATGTACATGGTGTGACGTGTGTATGGATATACCTAGGTATCTATGTATAACAACGTGTGTACGGGGGTGGTTTCCGGGGGGGGGATTGAAGGGGCGGGAGAGGGAGAAGATAGTATTGATTTTTACCGATATTTAGCCCTGGAATTATCCTCCCTTCTATATATATATATATATATATATAATGCCTTTACTCTCTTTCTCTGGCTCTCTGTCTTTCTTTCTTTCTTTCTTTTTTCGCTTCTCTCATTCATATCGTATCCTTCTTGTTGTCGCCGATGATCTTGTTGTCAATTCGGTTAATTATCTTTCTGTAGATGCAAAAGATACTTTCTTTTTTTAAGTACATACAACATCATCCTCGCTCTCGCGTCGCGTTGCGAAACGTTACAGCTATTATATCGTTCTATTATTTTTATCTCGTGTTTCTCTCGTTTCTTCGCACTTTTTCCGCGTCTTTCCTCTTCTCTTTGCTACCCTTTGGTTAGGCATATTATCATGGGCTCGTGTAATCCCATCCTCCCCCTAAACCCATTCATCCCCCCTTATTCCCTTCTTCTTCATCCCTGCTTTTCACCACCATTAGGAACGGTGGAACATCGCCTACGTACCTCGTATTCTCTCCACCATCGTTGCAGAAAGTATGAATTGCGTTTTTTGGATGTGTATAAGTCGAGCAAAGTAAGGAGACGAAGAAGAAGAAAAAGAAGAAGAGGAAGAGGAAGAGGTAGAATAAGGGACATTTGAATACCTAAGATAGTCGCGGGGAACAAGTTTGTATGCTAAGGAGTGGCTATACGTTTTCCAAAATCCTCTCTTATCCTTCTCTATTTCCTATCCGTGTCCTAATATATATGTATACATAGAAGGAGTCCTGGGAGGAATATTTTGTAAATTTTTTACCCAACTTCTCTTAAATTGTTCGATCTTGTTTACAAAAAATTTTTTTTTTTAAATCATTGTTTTTACTCGTCGTTTCGCAGTATTTAATGAATATTATTTTTCTCTTCACCGTATCTATCAGTTTGCATTATATTCCGGATAATGTGGTTTAAATTTGTTTACTCATGTATTTACGACTGGGTCAATATCAAAACCCACATTGGACAGAATTTCTTACTCACTCATCGGTGCGGGATAATCGATATATGGAGCAGGGAATCGATGCCGTAAAATTATTTATTTAAAAAAAAAAAGTGGTCCGTTTTTATCACCGTCATGTTGTTTTCAGTAATTAAAATTTCTCTTTTCTAATATATATGTAACTTCTTCCTATTTTTTTTACTTTTGTAATTCGATTTTATCCATGAATAATTCTGTAGGTGTAACTGTAAAAGTCGATTAATTGATCGATCGATTATCACGTTTAATTATATTCAATTTTTGCCGAGTAAGGGATGACGGCATGACTTTCGAAATTTATAGCTTTTCGTTAAATTCTCGTTAGTTTAAATAACAACACATTGTTACTACAGTCACTTACAAACGTTTGCTAATCAATTTTCCTGCTTCTTTGTGCAATAAAGTAAAATTTATTTACATGCTATTCTAGACCGTGATTTTGTTTTTTCATTTTCTTTTTTTTCCACACCGGTATACGGTTACGATAGTGATTACAACGATCATTTCGATGCCCAAAAAAGCATCTGTCTTCGGATGAAATTATTTGCCGCGAAACGTGGACGACCTTACACAACGCGCATGACTGATTCTGAGGATTGTTGTTCGGTATTTGTTCGCGATAATACCGACGTACGGTTGAGAAGATGTGATTATCTTGTATAGTTGTTAGGGTATAGTTTTCACCCAGTCGCCGCTTGGCGTCGCTGGAAATTCAACCGCCACGTTTAAGAAAAGTTTTTCACCCACGTTTTTTTTTTTTTTATTTTTTTTTATTTTTTTAAATCTCCCTTGAATTTCGATTCGTTCTTATTTTCGATCGTGCGGGAAGAAGTTGTGCGAGGAATTCCATTCTATAATGTTCAAGAATTAGGTACAGAAAATGAAAGAAGAAAAAAAAAGGGAGGCATGCAAAAGACTCGTGAAAAAATTAGTGATTTTTTTTTTTAAATGGTCGTTAAATGGTTTTTTTTTTGTAATTTCAATGTTTGTTGGTCGTAGATCGACTTTAAATATATAAAAAAAAAAAAAAAAAACAAAAAAAAACAGATCGCTAATTATATATATATATATTATATTCTCATTACGCAATTTTTATTTCCGTCCGTTATAATTATTATATTATGATAAGCAAGAAATTCGCGGTAAACATATTGCGCGCAGGGTTATCGTTTCGCCGACGACATGGCATGTATGTGATATACGTGAAAGAATGAAAAACAAATAAATAAATAAATGAATAAAGAGAGAGAAAAAAAGAAAAGAAAAACTAAAGTCTAATTTATCGAAGTAAAACCGAAGTTTGACGCCGCCGGTATTTTAAGTAGTAATAAGAGAAACGTGCGCGGTAACTTTGTTACTATATACGTTACATTATTGGCTGTAAGGGAGGCTGAAGCAGAGCGAAAAGGGGGGACAGATGTCCCATTGTACGACACTTCTTTGGGGGGGTGACTCATTTTCATTTGTCGAGTTCACCCTTCCTGACCCAGGTACTCGATTCCTCCCTGCTCTTGTTGCACCACCACCACCACCACCACCACCACCACCACCAACATCTCTTTTTCTTCTTCTTTCGTTCGTATTTGCGATATCGACGTCAACCACTTTATCTATAACTTTATTTTACACGGCAGTGAGTGTAAAAAAGTAAATTAACACATACCTGATATATAAATGTTATAATTCTAGTGCACACGCGAAAACAATTTCAATTTAAAATCAGCATTTCAAAATTTTACTTTTGATCGTAGGATCAGTTGGAGCGTACAAAAAAATAAGTAAATAAAAGCAAATCAAATCACTTCACAAACACTTAAACGTTCTTTCGATTCTTCTTCTTTTTCGACTCGCTGCCTAGGTTGGCTGGAATAAATAATATCTACGTAATCGTATTATTTAACTATAAGTCGCGTGATGTAGATACAGTATATGTAGAAGGTATAGTATAAAGTGGGTGTGAAATTGCAGATTTCGCTATGTCATGGCGTATCGTGCACCTGTGTAATACACATACCTATACCACACACACACACACACACACACACACATCTGTGTGTACATTGAAAGGGAAGGAGGGACAGAGAGCGAGAGAAAAATGAAAACGACGACGATGACGATGACGTCGACGGTATATATATATATATATATATAAATAAGTGGAGTGAATTTTTCCGGTTATTTTGGACGGATTATTAAATATTTTACAGTCGTCGGATTTAAATCATTGAGTTGATATTATTTGCACGGTACCTTGGACACTAAGTTTTTTTAATTTTTGAAATCTGTTACCATCGTACTTACATACAAACCACGAAATTATTTTGCTACAAGTCAGCTACTCAATTCCTTGATATTCGCATGAGAAGGGATATATTCTTACTACATTCATGTGTGTGGAAATTCAAGTACAGTTGTAAGCGAAGCAATGAAGAGAAAGAGAAGGAGAGAGGGATAGAGAGAGAGAAAACTTGAGGAATTCGGTATACAACAGCCGCAGCAGCCTGGACTATTATCCTTCGGAGGATTCCCGGATATGCTTTTGACGATTAAACGAGTATATATATATATACACATTTGTATTAACAACAACAAGAATAATAATAATAATAATAATAATATAATACTAGCGACGAGTATATGTATGTATACATAGCTTTATAGGAGGCGAAAAATTTGTAGTAAATTAAAATACTTGCGAGGAGGATCGAGTAATGGGCCGCATTCTTTGCTCGATAATGTTTTCTCCTTGTGTATACGTTAACCTCCGGCTGAGATGCGCTTTTACGTACAATCAGAAAGCTTGCTAATTGCTACAGCGGACTATTTCGTACCTACATTATGCCTGCCTACGTATAATATAAGCTGTTTCTCTATAATTGTAAGTAAGATAATCACGGAGCTCGGATCGGTAAAGGATCCATGAAAGAAAATTATTTTCTTGTTGGTGTTTTTTTTTTATATTTTTTTTAATTTATTTATAACGGAATGTCAGTTGCCTTGGAGTTTTATTTATTGCAAGAAAAAATCATTTAGGATATAGTCAATATTGCAAATGGCCGTTATATTTCAAACAATTTCAAACATGCGAAAATAAATGAACAAAAGTTGAATTTTTTTCCATTTTTTTTTTTTATTCTTAATCATTCAAATCAGTGACATTTTGGAATATCAAAATTTCACCTAACCTCATTTCATTTTCGCATATCCGAAACATCGATATAATATCGCTCACGTGCAATATCGACCCTTTCCAAGCTTTTACCCTCACCCAAGAGAGTTCTCCCAAAAATACGATTGATAATTCCATATGTTTTCACGCGACTCATCTCAGTCTTCTATTGTTGTTGGCTCCTGGAGCAGTAGGATGATTTAATTATTTAACACCGGGTCTTAATATTATGTAAGACATTAGGAAGTGGCGGTACTGCTGCTGCTGAACAAAGTTTATATGACGGCGGTGCTTGTGGCGGGGGGGGGGGGGGGGGGGGGGGGGGGGCAGGAAGGTAATGGAATGGGTTGCGCGGAGTCGGCAGAAGCAGCAGCATCAAGCAATTACTAGGCAATTAGTCGTGTGCAAGCAACAAGTGAACATCGCCAGTCGCCGCAATCCTATCTCATCGTCTCCGTCACTCTCTCTCTCTCTCTCTCTCTCTCTCTCTCTCTCTCTCTCTCTCTCTCTCTCTCTGTCTTTCTCTACGTCTTATTCTCTCTCCTATAGGTATGTTCAACCCATGTGCTACTCTTCTTGTTCGCGAAACAATCATGTAGGTAGGATTTTACTTTTTTGTTTTTTTTTATGATGGTTGGAGACGGGAACCTCCGGTTCTTCTTTTTCTTCTTCTTCTTCTTTTTATTTTTGTTTCATTTTTTGATCAGGTTTCGTATTCTCCTTCAGTTGTTTTCTTTAAACGCTCGCTTTGTCTTTTGTCTTTGATATATAATATTATTTCTTACTTGATTCGGAAATTTTATCATATCTGACTGTTACAGGAATTTAACGATTAAAGTTCACTTTTTATTTTCTTTTATACGTGATATATCGTGATAATAATTTCGCTTGCGTACGATGTAATGATATAATTACAAGTCATCCAATGACGTCCGCGTACCTACTTGTGTCTTGTGAAAATTTCATCTGCAACTTCTATGCGCAGAAATGATATTTACGGTGTTTTTATTTCACTCTCTTTCTCTTTCTTTTCAACTAATAAGATCTTATACGATTTCAATGATTTTTTCTCATTTTGCCTCAATTGTATTTAAACCTTGAAAATCCACGGTTCAATTCTCGCGGTGAGCAATGCTCAACAACAATGGTGCATGTAACATGTTTTCATAAACAAAGAAAATGATTATACCCAGCGAATACAAAAGCGACTATTGCGTAATATTTCCTGATTATACACGCATATAAATTTTCGCAAGGATGGATCAACCGTGCCCTATGAATAATTAACAATGACAATAAATGTACAATAAATTTATATTTATATTAGATTCTTTCAAATTAGCTACGGCAGTCTTTGATAAAGAATTTCTCTCCACCCTTTCGACGTAAGGTTTAAACGTTACTTTTTGTCGAATTAAGAATTTTCCGAAATTCTCTCTCGGAAGTCTATTATAAGGATTGAACAAAGGGTACAAAATATATCCTGATAATTTTATTAAAATTTGCAGGATTTTTTTTTTTGCTGAAAAAAAAAACAAAACAAAAAAAAACGGCTGTGTTATCATTTCTGATTATAGTTTAATTATACACATGGTTTATACATTTATATTATTCACATCAGAAATTTATACATACACGTTTATGATTATTTTGTAAAATACCGAGAAGTTGAACTGAAATTAGAATTTTTCTCTTACGCGTTATTTGATCAAGGCACCACCATCATCACGACCTTTCAGACTTGAGCTCCAAAAATCTTACATCTCTTTCCTTTTTTTTTCGTCTCTTTTCCAGCGACGTAAACCAAATAATAAAAAACGAGGGAACATAAAAGGAGAAAGAATATAGTTCCATTTTGAAATATTTTTAATATTCGTAATACGTATAAGAATAATAAAAAAGACGGAAACGTGTATCTAGATCTGTATAATCTAACCTAACCTGAAACCCACTCTTGCCGGATGGTGTACTCGACTCGCAGTCCTTCACTTCACTTCACTTCACTTCACTCCTCTACTCTACTTCTGCGCTTCGCTTCGTTCCTCCTTCTCTTTCTCTTTCTCTTTCTCTTATTCGCGAGTTTCCGACTCCTTCTTCTCAGTTTCATCCCTCGATGACGACGTCGACGACGAGGAGGAGGAGGATGAGGACGAGGACGACCGCGGTGGCCTGGAAGACTGCTCGCGGTGGCTGGGGGTGGGGGTGGGGGTGGGGGGCGTTTTTCAAATAATTACATCGAGCCGTAGTAACGGTGGCGGCGAGTTACCATGGCGACCGCAGAACCACCGCCGACCACCGCAACCCTCCTCGAATCCGGATCGACGGACGAATTTCAGATATAGAGAGGGAAACGTGGTTAGTAGAGAGTAAAGGGGTGGCGTGGCCGTCGGTGCATCTAGTCCTAGGTATCTACCTACCTCGCCACCATCATTCGTCGTCGTCCTAAAAGACGCGCACAGTCGGCAACCTTCTCTCGAGGAGATACGGGGATCCCCTTTTTCACCATTCTCCGGAAGGGTTGATTTCTAAGGTGGATGGTTTCGTAGCGGTTTATAATTTATCAGCGTTGGCGTCTTGTAGAGACGAATATTATTTAAATTGTTGCGATTTTTGTATATATATATTTTTTTTTTTTTTTTTTTTTTTTTACAATTTTGAAATTTACTTTTTTTTTTTTTTATTCTTATTTCTAGCTTATCTAACCTTTCTCGATGTTTTTATTTAAAATTTTCAAGATTTAATGTTTTCTATTATACAATGCGTGGCTTAAGTTTGTAGGTACATGTATGTATGTAGAAAAATGAAATTGTCAAAGAATTTAATTTCGTATAAAAAACAAAAGGATTTATTTTACTATGACGTAATGTCCGGTTAAATTTTTCTCCAAAATAAGGTTCGAGAAGTTATATAACGATTAGAACGAAATTGAGGTTTTTCTAATTTTTGATTTATCACGTTTTTGTTAATGAATTTTTCTAACCTGACTATATTGTATTCCTTAACTGCTGGTTTAATCTGACAACTGCACACAGCATTCGGCAAAATACATGTCAATTGCGCAGCTCGATAATTTTTATAATTGAAATAAATTCATACGAAATCTCTCTGTTGAAAATATGTAATATAATAATATACCGCGCAGATTTCAATACACATTTATATATTATATATTTAACAGTATATAATTATACAGAGTAGATATCAGCGTTGGAAATTACAGGTATTATTACCGTAATAATATATATGATAGAAAATTTGTACGTAACTCTTGGATGTTGCATATATAATTATACCTTATACCCATGTGTATACGTAATATGTGTTTGTATTATGTTCGTACGTGTCATCGTAATTATACAGCCGAATATAATAATGATGATGATGATAATGATAACAACAACAACAACAACAATAATGTGGGAATATTTGCGAAACTTGAAGAAAGTAAAGAGAACAAAGAGGAGTAAAAAAGTTAATAATAAGTAGGTAAATAAAAACTAGTCGCGTCGTTTACGCTATGAATTATTGCAATATGTGATCATTTTGCGTTCAATTATAATTTACAATTATCTGATTACTGAGAGCATGCAGATAACGCTAAGAGATAAATTTTTCGATCTAGTACTTACACGAATCAAGTATCGAATCAATTGACTATAGTACCTATAGATAGATTTCGATCGTTGGATGCAGATTTTAATTGCCTATTCAATTATTGGCGTATAAGTTTAGATTAGGTTAATAATAAGGAATGCTTGTATTATAAGCGTATGATCGTATCCTTTGGTGTGTAATCAGATGCGGTGGAATCATCACGTATACCTATATATACGTGTAAGTCAGCAGCCTTCGATGCATCGAATCATTGCAATTTATAGAAAGTTAATTATGAGATATAACGAATTACATACGTACCTAAATGCGATTCAACGATGTTGGCGGTGTAATTGTATAGTTGAGATATTCTTTTCACGCTGTTTTTTTGTTTGTTTTTTCTCCTTTGAACTAAAATTGAAAATTGTCATGGACTTAATGTATATGTATGGACTTTTATACCTACATACCAGTTGCGTAAAATACTCTACATTGATTATACGCAAGTAATACAAAAGCAGCGATGAAGATTTTTCATTTAGAGTATAAAACGGTCGTCAGAGGATCCTTTTGAAATACGGATAAGGATGCGCTTGTGTATATATATACATACACACACACAAACATATATATATATACATATCCTCCTAGGCGTTTCCATGGCGACGCCTTTCGTCCTGTAGTGACGTCACGCACCTCTCCGTATTCTCGTCCTTCTTTTTTTGCTCAGCAAAACTCACGCGGACACAGGATTCGCGATTTACGCATGACGCGGTTTGGTCTGTTTGTCGGTCGGTCGGTCGCGGTTTTTCTTCACCCCATGCGGGAGTAAAAAAACCGGAGGGTATGATAATAATTCTCATGGCTCGTCGTGGTATGAGGAACATAAAGTCGATCTATTCCTGCTTACAACGCTAAATCAACCCCCCCCCCCCCCCCCCCACCCCCCGCCACCTTGCGAAAAAAAGACGCTTAACTCTCCAACAGTTATTAACAGAAAAAAGCAGGAGAAGGTGGAGAAGGAATATGAAAATGGAGAAAAATATATGTGCATATGTTATATAACTGAAGGAAAACATCCTGAATTGTATGGGAATCTGATTTCTTAGTACCTACTTACATTGGCGTGGATAACTTCTGTATATATATGTAGGTATATACATTAGGGTGTGACAAAATGTTAGTTTTTGATGTTTTAAGAGCCCACTCCAAAGGACAGCTCAAAAAAAAAAATTTTACGCGGTCGCTCCAAATTTTAAAAAATGTCAAAAATCGTCAAAAAATTAAATTAAAAAAATTATATTTTCAGTATTTTGTTTGATTTTTAATTCATGTCGTGGTGTATTGTTATCGATTCTTTCTTACTAAATTAAAGAAGAAAAATTTATGAAATTCTAATATGAATATTGAAAGGTCGCTCGAAAAGATCTAAAGAAATGCATCAAAAAATTGAAAAAAATTATGAGCGACCTTTCAAAATTCAAATTTTGAACTGAAACTTTCAGAAACATATTTTTTTTTTGTCTATAAAATTATACCGTAGCGAGAAAAAAAAATTGAAAAAGAAATCGATTTTTGACGATTTCTGACGTTTTAAAAAATGTGGAGCGACCTCTTAAAATTTTTTTTTTGAGCTGTCCTTCGGAGTGGGCTCTTAAAACATCAAAAACTAACATTTTGCCACACGAGACAAAAAAAAAAAGTCTGTTTTTTTGCACCACCCTAATTAACATATATCTTTAAAAGCTTTTAATATTTTAGTATTTTCCGTTTTCCAACGACGCAGGTTAGACTTTAGACTGTTCTGTAATCGTCGAATATTGTTCTCGAACCAGGCTTGTCTCTGTTTTTCTCTCTCTCTCTCTCTTTGCATCGTGGGAAAATCAAAGCCAGCTATTCAGTGTCGATGGTCGATGAATCTGCCGACGAATGAACGATTGACTTGAAGAAAATTTAACGAAAAAGAAAAAAAATTACTATTTATCAACTTGTACAAAACCAGTGGAGACAAGCTGGACAATCTTTTCCATATTTGGAACCTAGGGAAGAGTCGGAGAAAAAAGATGGCGGCTATCAAGAGCTTAGCTAACCAGCGACAGAAATAACTCCGCACTTTTCTCAAACTCGTACAGCCCTTCCAGATTATCCATCCGAGAAGTCTATCACGTGTACGCCAAGCGCGAATTCTGGGCGTGGGTCATCAGCGGGTCAATCGGGGTGGAAAACCAATCCGAGGAGGAGAGTTGCTGTCGTCCTAAGGAGGAGCGGAACGGGTCTGAGCTGCGCGTTGAACTCTCAACCCGTGCCGACCACCTGTGGATGCTGCTGATGTAGAGGGACGTGTTCCTTCTTCCCACTCGCTTCTGGTTCTTAGCTCCACATCATCGGGACAAGACCACCCGGTCCCTCTTGATATCTGACCGAGTTATCGCGCCGGTTTTTCACCTCCGTTGCTCGCTCGCTCTTCTGATATTGAGGCTGATGTTAGTGACGTTACTTTAACGACGCATGTTTAAGAAAATCGTTAGGATTGTCTGAAATTCAACTTGTAAATTGTAACAAAGAAGAGAACATGATCATGGTTTGAAAAGACAACTCGTTCAAAGTCCTTCTAAAGTTGTACACAACGATTGTTGATCCACGATGTTTTGTTACGTTAACGTTACTGACTTCAGGATTGTTTTTCTTGGTTGTATTCTTGAAATGGAAATGGAATTTGTAAAGAACGGAATGCATCAATGCATCAAAGTAGGTACCTAGTATAGTGTCCACAATTGGTGTATACAGCCTACTTCAATGCTCTTCATTGAGTGTCTAAATCACTTTATGGTCAATTGATTAGTGGAAGTGTTAATGATAATCTAAAGTCTATTTTCGAGTCTGTTCTCGTTCATATATTCTCACATTATCTCACTCTAAAGCAGTTACTCGTGAAAAACTTGCTTATAATGAGATTTGGCGAGTGATGCAAACCCATGAAAAATTCGCGTCACTCGACACTCTCCGTGACATGTTGGATCTGCAACATTAACCATGACATGGCATGACAGGTACGACGACGGGGTTCCGCCTAACCACTTTCGTCAGCGATACAGAGGTGGCATCAGACAGCTGTTCACATTTTAGGCTTTTGCAAGCGTGCTTTTCTTCCTCTCTTCCTTCTATCTTGTTTTTTTTTTTTTATTTATTCATTCCTCACACGTGAAACTTGCAGAGCCCAGTTCGGATGGGTTTTTACTTTCTAGTTCCACATCTTTGGAGGGGTTGTCGATAAACTCGTCTTGCAACGTTAAACTTGTGCAACAGTTTATACACGTCATACTCTGAGACTAGGTGCGTTCTATGGAATGATTGATCGACTCAGGAGACAACGACGTTTAATGCTCAACTCACCGAAGTCATTACTCGATTCGCGGTAGCTGCTTCTGCTGCTGCTGATGCTGCCACCGTCTCTACCGAGCGATTAAGTTTCCGAGCAAAGTGTCTCTCTACCATTACGGTTTATACTGCTACCTCAAGGAAGATTTTATACCGTACCTACGACCAGGTTGCGGGGTGCTTTTATTACACCGATAAAATCTAATCGACAATAAGTGTTTTCTGTATAACGTATATATAATGTATATAATATGACGCTATGCAGCTGGTGGTAGAATGTAGGTCCTGACCGTTTCATCCCTCGTTAGATTAGGTTAAGTTAGGTCAGGTTACGTTACGTTAAGTCTCTTTCAATCATGACGCGGAAAACCATCTGAACTCCTGACACGAGGCACGCGACGCCCGCACCACCCACGTTGCAAAATGGTCACATCGGACTACCAACGTTAACGATCCGCTACGGTACCTCGTGCACCGCCACGTGAGAAGCAAATTAACGCGAACCTCCGAGAGTAATCAGGATTATTCGATCATCGGAGTTATCGTCACGGGGTGTAGTGGGTGTAGTTGAGTATGGACCCAACAATCAGAAGTGTGAGGCACTTTGTGCCCCGAGTCCGTTTACAGCGGTCTTATTAAACCTCCTTCTGCTCGGTGATAGGTAGGTTGGTAGGTATGGAGCAGTGCGATTCGCCGATTCGCCGATTCGCCGATCGTGCGCAGAAACGACGACGTTGTCGTCGCGACGCGAAGCGACTGGTTTCATTCATCCCGCAAGGTGGTAACAGCTTAGCGACCCATTAATCATGGATTATATTATTCATTCCATGCTTGGCTTTTTAACGGGCTGTCAGCTGGCCGCGCCGCAACGCGCCGGCTAAGTTTCAACTTGCATAAGTTATGCGCGCGAGCGAGTGAGCGCTCGCCTTTGCTTTAGCATAAGCATGTGAATGTCTCCTCACCACGCAACCTCCTCTTGAGTCTCCTCGTTGATGTCCTTGCCGTTGCCGCCGCCGCCGCCGCCGCCGCATGTGTATCCATGTAATACCTTACGGGTATTTAGGCTAGGTGCCTCTGCTTGTGCTGTAATCGAGACCGGCCACCACTCGTTGCGCTTCGTTTTACAATTATACACGGATTCGTGACGATGACGGATGCTGCAATGGCACCGGTTAACTCACGGAAATTTTACTCTCTGCGGTATGAAGCCTCGATTACCTTTATCGAAGTAACTGTTTTCATCCCGGATGTATATATGTTATATATATTAAGGTGGCGCGTAAAACCGACTATTTTTTTTTTTCTTTTGAGACTCGTGCGACAAAATGTTAGTTTTTGATGTTTTAAGAGCGCATTCCAAAGGACAGTTCAAAAAAAAATTTTTTAAGAGGACGCTCCACATTTTTTAAAACGTCAGAAATCGTCAAAAATCGATTTTTTTTTAAATGTTTTTTTCTCGTTACGGTATAATTTTATAGACAAAAAAAAAATATGTTTCTGAAAGTTTCAGCTCAAAATTTGAATTTATATATATGTATATGCGATTCCACGTTTGACAATTTTTGGCAAGTGATCGATAGCTTGAGGATCACGTTTGGCGGTTTCTTTTTTTCCACTTATTCATCTCGCTTCCGACTAACTAGAACCTTCGTTGCTTTTCGATTTCACTTTAAAACTTGAGGGGACCAAATATTACGGTCCGTTTATGCAGACGTCGATCATCGTCATGACCTACAGAGTTTCGCTGTTCGTGATCGGTTCCATTAGTTTTATGGTATTATAGACACAGAGCGAGAGACAGAGAGAGAGAGAGAGATTCTTTCAATAACAAGACGCGCACCGTCTTATCGTCAGCGGGGTTTCGGGGCAGTCAGCCTTACCGACATCCGACGAATCGGCTAGGTGACGACTTGACGGATCGTCTGGACCGTCCTGATCCGCGACTGGGGTTCCGGTTTTTCTCTACAACAACCGCGAGCCGCGTCAGGCGAGACGGTCGGTTCGAATAATTAATTACACCGGGAGATCGGGCCAGCCGGACACCTCGGAGGATATGTGCCTAGTTATATTCGCCGCTTCTTGAGAGACTAGGCGGATGGGTGGACGGCTAGCTATACATACATACATACATACATATATATATGCACATATGTACGTGCGTATGTACAAGTACACGAGTGTAACGTCCCAAACGAGTCTCTCTCCCTCTTCCCTCTTTCCTCTTACCTCTCCCCTCTCTCTCTCTCTCTCTCGCCTCTCGGGGATCAGGGTCAACGGACCACACCAAGCATTCCCGATCGCCGCTCTGTACCTCCGACAGACAACGGCTGCCAGGAAGAGTCGAAAGAACCGGAGAAGATGAGGTGAGGAGAGTGAGTCTCATTTGGAAAAAAGACTAGAAATACTTTGACGGGGTCAAAGTTCGTTACTTTGGAATTGTCGAAAATTTTTTAGTAACTCACAATTATTGTATAAGAAATCAAATTCACTTTACCCGTTATCCATATCACGTGTTCATTTATTTATATATTTAAATACTGTTACGAAAATATTCTCTTTTCTTTTCGGATGACCTGTTGGTATTATTATAGACTTGTTGAGCTTTTCTCACGAAATTGGCGCGCAGCTTGCGCTCTTCATTGCTCCATCAGATGATAGCAGTTTATACGCACGATACTTCTATTCAGTTTGTTTGGCGAATAGCCAGCTAATGCTGCCTGGATATATAATTCATAACAGAGAATATCGCTGGATGAAACTCTGCACCTGGATTCCTCAGGTGTTTGGTGTTTTATGGAGAAAACTAATGTCTTGTTAACACTGCGGGGAAATTAATTAATACACATATACTTTCTTTAATTGTTTAAGTCGTAACTGACTGAGATGAATTGCGCATAATTGCAAACGTCACGCGCGTGCGGCTTGCAGAATATATATGGTCATCATGTTCAAACCTTCATTCACTTTGGTTTGAACCTTACACACATACACACACACACACACACACACACAAAAGCATCGCCCACGCGCTCACCAGAGTTAACTTAATTACACTCAGTTAACCGCCAATTAACACAAACCGGCACTGATGCTTGAACTGTGTTCTCTATACCCGGGGTTGCTTGTTGCTGTTGCTGTTGCTGTTGCTGTTGCAGAGCAGCGTGCTCCACCCACCCAACCTGCATTTGCCCATGCCTGACCATCAAACTGCTCCAACTGCGCCCGTTTAATAGCGCACGTTATCCGCTTATAATCTCCTTGTAATCGTATTTCGGCATCGTTGCGCAGGTACTTTGCTTACGTTGTTAATTCATACGCAGATCCCGGTCCGGTTCATCTTAATATAATTGATGATATATATCCTACAATGCGTTAAGATTGATCATAATTTACTAATATAGATATCGAAGAGGTATTTTATCCTTATGGAATTATGATACAGTGGTCACGTGCTTAGGAGAAATTCTGGAAAAAGTGGAAATGTCAGGGGATTTTTAATTTGCTCATGGAAATAACTGGAAAATATATCAGTTCATTTTCATGGAAATTAGAAATGATTTTTTTAGATAATAAGTTTGCGAATTGAAAAAATTGATACTTTCTATTCATTTCATTACGAGATAGTCGCACATTGAGCATTTATCAAACTATAAAGCTTTGGTGAGGTTAACATCAATTTCTTATTGCTAATCATTTTGAAACTGCAAAAAATAACAACAACAATAACAATAATAATAATAATGTAGCAGATTCGTACAATTTCATTTCACGTCGGTTTATTTTGTTTCGAAAACTTGAATCGTCCTCGGTTGTAAATTTTCGATCTGTTCTTGACAAGGCATATCTACTCACCTCATGACAAGGAGAGTTTTGGTCGATTATTTTCTGTTCGAACTCGGGAATACCGTTTTCGCACACGCGTGTAGATCGTCAGAACCTCCAGAATAAAGATCCGCCAGTCATCTCGCGCAATTTTTGAAGCCGTTGTGACGTCAGGGCTAAACCGTGGAGACCGACCGGGACAATTATAATAACAAATTTGAAGCTTCGTAACGGGCGTTCGTTATACAGGTTGCGATGGATCACGCGACACGTGTAATGCAGGTGTTTGTACGTCTTCCTATCACGGAAGTTGAATATTATATACGCGGCTGAATGGACAACTTACCAAAGTCTTATATGTATATACCATGTACCAAGTTGGGTATAAAACACTTGTGACGAACAACGTTTCGTACAACGTTTGATAATTTGCGGACGATTTTATTCATCATTTTCTTATACACTCGCGGAGAGGATAGAAATCCATCGATAAGTTTGGCTCATTCTAACAATATAAATTGGTTAAATTGTAAAATGTTCGATCGAATTGATCCTTGGACAAGAGGATCGTGCTGCAGAATATTCGGATCATCTTCGTTGCATAAAATCATTCCGGAATATCTTGTAGATACTGAAGTATACCTGCAGCATGAAATGACGAGGATTATTCGCGTGTCAAGTTTTTCTTCACCATACTTGGAGTAAATTGCAGTATGTATAGTATTATGTATGTATATAATGGGCGGAGGTACAGGTGGCGAAGTAAACTTCGTTACACGATTATTATCGGCTGCTCATCTGCATTCTCTTTGCACGTAGTAGCGGGTAGAATGAATGTGTGAATCTGCGTGAAACGCCAACAAAGTCGTTTTAACTTTTACCTCGTACTGTACGCGTTTACTACTTATAAGTTGATCCCCACTCTTGACGACTGCATGCTAAGAGAAGACTGCGATGCAGCACTTACCATATTCACATCCGTACTTCTCATACATACAGTGCATTCTATTTTTGATATTATATTTTGAATCGCTTTACTCATGCTTGCGAATCTTCGCTTTAGCGTGAAAATGCCGAGTAATATATATATATATATATATTAGGGTGGCGCAAAAAAACCGACAGTTTTATATATATATATATATATATTTAACACGGGGTGTAGATTTTCAACACGATTTTGGCGGATGTAGGCAGGCTGGTGGATTTCAAGACTTGGACAAACTTTGCGCAAAGTCGTGATTACACACGTTGTGTTTGAATCGTTGTGCTTAAACTTGTTTAATATTATACATACACGTGCAGAACATATTTAAATACATTTGTGTACATACCTACCATAGAATATAACTGCTCGGGGTTATATTGTCAAAAAGTTTTGCTTATCGTTACTTGGAGCAGGAAACTTCAGAGTAGCAGGCTGCATAATTTATAAAAACGCGATCATTCCTCGCTTTGGAAAGATTCGCCAGACTTTCTGTCTGAATCGTTGAATCTTATTTTTTCGTCTGCTTGTAACCATGCCTACCTACTTACGCGAAGAGTACAATCAAGATACCATATGTTTATATACCGATGTTAAGATAAATGGTAATATTCAATAAAGTAAAATAAAGTATCTAACGAAAGTAAAGTTTGAATTTCTTGTTATTCCCCGTTGACTCTCGCGTATTCGGTGTTTTCGGAAGGACTTGTTGAGAGGAGATCACTGATGGCTGTGCGGAGTTGGAAAAGTTCTTTGAGAAGCTCCTTTCGTGCGGTAGAAAAGAAGCACCCTTGCCTCGGTCTTTTATATCTCTACTGTATTAGACATTTGGAGGAAAGTTAGGGAGAGAAACTCAAGTTCATTCTCTTCTTGAGTTACATAGTAGTTGTATCGTGTATGGCTTTTTGGCACCATACAGCTGATGATATAGATAAAATTCTTGGGCAAATGGGAGATAGCAATTATGTCATGTGTGTTTCTCGTCTATGGTGAGATGAAATGATTTTCACCTCGTCGACGCTTTTTAAAAATTTCATAACGTTCATAACGACGAGAATCGCCATGGAAACGTTCCTCGCTCCGGATCAGGATTACCAATTCGTCACCCCAGTTCCCCAACCCCTGATATCTCGTACCATCTTCATTTTATAACGTTCAGGAAGGAATTTCATTAATTTATGCGTAGGTACACCCTGTGCACTGCACTATACATAGTATTAAATAACAATACAAAATAAAATACGGCTCTGATTTGAAAAGAAAAAGGATAATAAAAAAGTAAAACCGAAATGAAAAGTCGTCAAATTAAATACCGTCTTAAGGTCACTTTGTTGTTTCACCAACTTCAAAAGTCAATGCAATAGTCCATCGCCAATAGTCATCGTAATAGATTTCCTGATCAAAAGTTACACGAAACTGTTTTTCGTTTTCGTTTTCCATCCATTGGCGTAATTTTTTGGCAACAGTAAATGAAATTGAAACATTTCAGGACCTCGTCGTAAACCTAACCGGAAACTTTTCCTCTGTCGTTTCATATCATTCATAAATCTGCAAGACGGATGATGTTTATTGAGCTCACCGAAGCGAGAAGAAATCCAACGGATCCACGTAGACCTGCGGAAAGTCAGGGCACCTCGTCGTCCATGGGAGGCATATGGCGTCTCTTTCCACACCTGACACCTCAAACCTTCCAATCGCCTGCGCGACTTATCTCTTGCATGACTTTCCGTGTACGACATGCCCGGACGTATGTCGCTGCAGTGCTTATCGCCGATTTGCTTCACTGGTCTTTTGTGTCTGCGTGGACCATTATTTATCACAATCGAATACCTGGATGACAAACGGGTGAACTAAATTGTGCATCGACGACATTTTAATACCTACCTTTGGATGTGGGAAGTGCAAAGAATCCTTCGATGTCACATCGTGTTACTTGAGGTTCGATTGGACCACCGGACAAAGTTAAAACTCCTCTTTACAAGTCCCAGGGGTTCCTCGATTTCAGCCAAACGAACTTGGTCAAGTCACTTCGAGTCGTTCGATGTTACGTGGTGTCGTTTAGAGACGTTGGATATTGCACTTCGACTGACATCCGGAGTCAAGAGCTAGTCAATTGAGTGCTCTTTTATTAACGTCGCAATTTTAATAAGTGTATGTCACAAATTTGATATACAAATTTCTCTTTTGGCCAGGTTACAGGATCTTTCTTCGTGATGTCAGCTTCTCGTTTTTGACGAAAGAGGAGATGATATAAAGAAATGAATGAATCTGGTTTCCTTCCGATCGTTTCGACTTGTACCTATTATCTTATACCAGTTTATTCCCACGATTCAACAATATATATATATATATAATACATATCTCCACGCACATATGTATATGTATATGTATATGTATATACATAAATGCTGCTTCGTGTTTTCACTCGGTATTCTTATTCCATATAATTGGTACAAAAATAGCGCACCATCTTTTTTCATTATCGCCGCCTAGGTGGAGTATTAAAAAGTCCGTTGCGTTCCTCTCTTCTCTTCTCTTCTCTTCTCTTTCTTTCTTCTTTCTTATTCTTCATGATGTAGATGCGTTCTTGGAACTCGGGGTCCAGCCTCAGCCTCCGAGATACTCTCAGAGAAAGATAGAGAGAGAGAGAGAAAAAGAGCGAAAGAGGAGAAAAAGATAAAAAAATAAGGGGAAGCTGACGATGAACTGAGAATCTCAGAGGCAGAGAGAGAGAGAGAGAGAACGAAGTTTAGAGGGTGAACTGGAGTAAACAGGACAACAGTTTGCCAGTTTAAGCGTTGCGGTGTTGCATACCTGCCTGCGAATATACTGTCCGAATATGTAAAAGTTCACTCAGTTCTTGCCGGTAAAAATTTTGTCCTTTCTTACCGCCCCCGAACTCACACGGCCCCCAAGCCTCCCAAATTTTTCACCCCATCATCTTTTAGAGTCATTTATACGTACATATTGTATCTTTCAATTCTCATTCTTCTCGTCGTTGATACGAATCGTATTCAACTTTACTTTTTAGACTCTGCAATCTGATGATATGAAATCTGAAAAGAAGGTTTGTTTAAAGGATGAGGAAAAAATTTGACAATATATACGACGTATCAAAATGTTATGTATAGTGTTACAACAACCTCTCTCTCAATATTATGTTTATTCATAATAATTTACAAATTTCTCAGAGGATGATGAATAGCTAAACGATGTCATGAGATATCAATTTCATTGCCGCGAACGTATGTATGTATGTATGTACTTAGAATTGTCTCGGCTCGCGCATTTTCTCTTTCTCTCTCTCTCTCTCTCTCTACGTAGCGAGATTCGTTGTCAGTTGTTTTTCGACGGTTTAATAGCTCGTTGGACAATTACTATGCCGCGCCCTCCGGTTCGTCGTTCCCTCTCGCCTCTCTCCTCTCGCCTTTTGCCTCCGGCCAGCGTGTTTCTCCTCCTCTCTTTCTCTTTCTCTGCCTCTGCCTCTGCCTCTGAACCCAACCAAACCATAACCTAACTCCACCCTGCGCTCCTGGCTTCGCGTATACCTGTCACACTATGTACTTATCGACGTAGGTATACGTCTTGTACGTATGTACAACGTGTACACTTATGTACTTGCCGAGCCCTTATATGTGTGCATTGCACGGTGTGTCTCTTCACGTATACACACGCTCATGACTTCTAGTATACATTACGGTACATGTATACGTATTTTACTGCATATACGTATAGACGTTCGATACGTTATGTATATATATATATATATATATATGTATGTATATACACACATACACACACGTGTGCTTATTATATTCATATGTAGAATTATATTTACCCAGGTATATGCATGGGGTACGGTATGTACAGTGTACCAGCAGTAGGTACCTACGTAGGCTATGTATATGGCTCACCTTCGGTATCTCGTATATATACACGGTGGCGAAGCAAGTGTACGGTATCAACCTGTGCGAGATATTTCGTCAACGGTATGGTACAAGTTTATATATAATATACATGTATATACGTATATATATATATATATATATTATGTGTCCTTACGTACATGAAATTTCGCGGATCCAGCTGCCGGGAGAGATGTGCTGTTTTTAAGTATTGACTGACCGAGTATCTAGGAAATTTTTCTTTTTTTTTCCTAAATTGTTGATACACACCAAGCATACGCTGGAAAAATTCTGAACGAAGAAAACAAAATTCTTTTTAAAGACAAAAATGAGAAAAAGAAAGGAGAAAGAAGAAAGAAGAAGAAGAAGAAAAAAAAGAATTGTCAACGGGCGATGACGAAGAATCGAAGAGGGTTGGTTGGAAAAACGGTGATCGTTTGTGTAAGTTCAGCACTTCAGAAGTGTCTGGATTTTACCGCGGTGTATATATAGTTTGTATGAAATGCTGGTGAATTTTTTCGTTATATATATATATGCATGACATTTGCACACGTACTGCATGCTATAGATATACATATTTTATAGTAGACAAATGATGTACTACGTACGTACCGTGTAAACAGTATCGATGAAAATATTTTAGAGTGTCAATATATATTACGTGTGTAACGTATACTCTCTCACGTGTGAGAAAAACAGGACACCGAAGGTCTTGTCCTTTACTTTGTTATTTAACAGTAACAGTTTTTTTATTTTGTTTTTTTTTTTTTTGTTCCCCCCCATCAACCTTTTTCTTTTCCTCATCTCTTTTATCTTTCAACAAACCGTTAATCGGTTTTATCGACGTAAGAGTATGCGAAGCTGTCTATACCAGGTATATTAGGTATGTACTATAGATACCTACACGCGTATACTTGACACACGCGTGTCGCAACGTCAGCGATTTTGAGAAAAAGAGAGAGAGAGAGAGAGAGAGGGAGAGATAAGGTTTTTTTTTACTTTTGGACACCCCGTGTGTTTACCGCCCCGCCTTTCTCCCCTCCCCCCTCTACATCCCCGCCCCTCATTTCTTCTCCCTGTAATATATTTATGTAGAATCGTAGATACTCGTACATATATACCTACTTGTACATACCGTGCATAGATATACATATATATATAGCCGGTTATGCCGAGAGGAGTCGCGTCGGCGTCGAGGGCGTCGTCGTCGGCGTGGTACGCACACACCCGCCCCCACGACGACTACACTTGTCCGCGGGTACGCGTTCACCCCAGAGTTTCTCAACCTGCTTGGGAGAAACCACGTTTTCAATCACTTACACGCACACTCGGTAACTACTCGCGTTTTAACGCCGTGGATTTTCAACGGATTCGAAGAAGTAGTCCCTTCGCTCGGATCTCGTTATTGGAACGATCGCGGGGCTGTAGGGGAATTATTTATTATATTTCCGATTGGAATTTTTTTTTTTTTTTTTTTTTTTTTTTATATCTTGCATCTATTTTTCAGTCTTTACTTCGATATTCTACGATTCGAATATTGTTCCGACTGGATTGTTTATTTTATACATCATGGCTTAAACAATTTCGTTTTTGTTAGATTGTGACAGTTATACTGGGTATATAAAATTTTTTTATGTATTCGTGATACGAATATACTTTACTGATTGTGAATATAAAGCATATATATATACACATACTTGAAATATAGTAATTGCGAAATCGTGGAATATAATGGAAGCGAGATGGAAAAAACGAAAATTTAAGAATGATTGTGACTATTCTTAAGGGAACAAAAGAGCGGCGTTCGCCACCCTCGTACACCGTTTAGTATCACTCATATTGTCAGCGTAGCGAGAGACAGCACTCGAGGCACGTGCCAGAGAGACCGTATACTAGTAACCATATATATATACCCCGTGCGATCAGTTATGGTCCCCCGGTGAGTAAAATTTGCGAAGCGAATCGCTTTACCTTCGCATGTGATATTTTCAGAGTCATTTTTATTCCACAAGTCGAGTGAAAATTCGGAAAAAAAAGGAGGATTTCATCGTTCGATGCAGATTCTCTTCTCTTCTGTAATCTCTCCTACTTCATTCTCACATTGAAGGAAATGGTTTCGAACGGTATCAAGCATCTTTTTGTTTCCAAATCATTAACTTGGTTCAATTCGTTAGCTGCTGACTCTTATTGTAAGAGCAAGTTCGGTTTTGTGGGCGTATGTACATACCTGTGGGGTTTCGATAGGAGCTTTCAACGCTGCTGGAGTTTCAGTTCCAAGGTGGTATACAAATAACCGAACCATCGATGCCACTTCGTACGAGTTTTAATGTCGACTATATAATACCCTGTTTTGACACCTGTCAAATTCAGTTCGCTTTCGATGTAGCTAAGTATGTGGTGCAGTTAGATTATTAGTTGGTTGGATGATTGCTCTGCTCCATCCATTCCTAGAAGACATCTTATACCTTTGGTCATATCACGTGTAGGATTAGGGAACGTCTGATAGAATCATAGAGAGTGAAAAAGGGTGGAAGAACAGAGGATGTGGAGGGTTGATATTACTCTTTTACATTTAAGAGGTTCACTTTATTGATGGTGGTGCTAGAATACCAAGTGACGTCGAGGCTTTGCTTGACGACTATGATCATGCAGTACCAAATGGTTACTTTTACAAAATATTCTTTCATTTCAACAATGTATATAAACATTATTGTAAAACGAAACCTATTTCACTATACCATTGCTGACTTAATGGTAACCGTGACAAAATCATAGCCTATTCGGTCTACATGTGTCTCCTTCATCCTAATCTTAAGTATTGTTTTTTCTAATCTTCCGATGAGAAAGAACACATTGCAAGGGAGACCAAGTGACATCTGAGACAAGCACATTGTAGGGTGGAATGAAGACTCTGCTCATATTCGCACACACAGGAATTTATGATTGGTGGCGCATAATTCGATCGCGGAACTTGTTCCGACTCCTAGAGGATCCTGAGCCTCGTCAGCTAATTCAATGGAATATTTTGACACCGCCCGGCCTCGGCGGTTCGGTGGTTTGACGGCAGTAGCAGCAGCAGTACCACCACCACCACCACCACCACCACCATGAAGAGGGTCCTCGGTAGCGTTCGCAAAATTGGAGCACCGGCGCACCCTCATCCCTCCATCTCTCCCTCCCCCGCCTCTTGCTCTTCTCCCATCGTCTGTAGACACCGCTTCTGCTCGTGATGATGCAGGTGAATAGATGGTAACCCCTTGCTTCTCAAGCTCATTGTCAGTCTTGGTCTCCTCGTCCTCGTGTTATTCCGGCTCTTCATCTCCGGTAGTTCTGAAGATTTCACCTTCCGAAGATGAATTTACCGCGTGGCTGCAGTCGCCTCTTCCTCGTCTGCCCGACCGTCACTTCGGGAGCCGTTCTGGACCCTGGAGGAGGATCAAACCACAGTCGTGCAGCTCTTGGTTCTAGTCGCGCGCTGCCCATCCTGCATGGTCCTGGTCCTCCTCTCCTCTCCTCTCCTCTCTCCTCTCTTCTTCTCTCTTCTCTTCTCCGACGCGTTCGCCGAGTCGTGTAATACTCGGACAATTTCATTCCACCGCGAATTCGTCGCCGCTTGATTCAGCCCAGGCGAGTTGCCCGTGGCAACCCTCCGTCGACACTGACAAAGTCATGTCCCTCTCTTACTCTCTCTCTCTCTCTTTCTCTCTATCTCTCTTAGCCACCGTTGCCGGCGGTCGTGCCCGGGGGAGGCACCTACTGCCAGGAG
Source organism: Diprion similis (assembly GCF_021155765.1). Lineage (NCBI taxonomy): Eukaryota > Metazoa > Arthropoda > Insecta > Hymenoptera > Diprionidae > Diprion > Diprion similis. Next base: position 15,778,349 of record NC_060116.1, on the reverse strand, counting down.
CTCTCTCCCTCTTCGTTGGGGGAAAAATTCAATCCACCAGTTAAAGGGGATGACCCTGTCTCCACGTTTGCACCCACTATTTTCTTCATGTCGCTCATCCAGAAGAGCTCCGATGACCGTGCTGCTGATGCAATCTTGCTTCCCATCCTTAGGTTCGTGGGATTGCCCCCCCCCCCCCCCCCCCGGGCCCCACTGCGCCTTTTTTTATCCTGGCATAGAGGCGGAGAGAAGTTTTTGCAAGATTTGACAGGTGTACACATTTTTTGAAACTTGAAAACTTACAAACGTCTGTTGAGGTTCGTGTCAATGTGTTATCGCATTTTTAGGCAGCGCTGTTTGGACTAAAATAAAATAGATACTAGAAGATTTCTAGTGGACTTTTTATGAAATATACCTTTATTCATTTGACAGTTTTTTAACAACTGTGACACATATTCTGATACATTTCTTCATAATTAATTTTTCTACCGCTAGATATATCATATATAAAGGCATAGCATTCTTGTATGACATATCTCTAAAATTTAATTGTGAGAAAGAAAACGCAGTATTTAAGATTATCCTTAAAACACTGAACTTTGTTTTAAAGTTCTTTAAAATCCTGTAGCGTGGCCGCCAACTTAAAGAAACCGAGTCTTCGGTTGGAGAAAGATTCCCGACTTGGATGACGCGTTTGAACTATTCCTTAAGGATATTTTTCTCTAACGATTCTTGTCGGTTACAGTATAGCGAGTGCAGCAGGTGGTGTAGTTTCCTCAATCAGAATCGTGTTGACGGAATTTGCATCACGTGCTTTATTTTATTTTTTTTTTTACCCTATTCATCATCAATCCAAATTGCGTTCTGACCTACATTCCACGTGAGTCGTAGATCTGGCTAACTAGCTCATGTGTGCGCACGAGAGTTTCCTTCACGCGTCACCCTTATTACGAGGAAATTTTTTTTTCCAAATCTTGTACTTTTCATCGCCATCCATGTCCATCCATTTCGATCTAAGTCCATTTACCTCGTAGAGAGAATTGGAGTGTAGACGAAAAGTGGTAGATAGCAAGAAAGAAAGAAAGAAAGAAAGAAAGGAAGAAAGAAAGAAAGGGAGAAAGATGAAGGGCAATAAAAAAAAAACAGGGTAAAACAGAGAAATGTTAGAGAGAAATAGGAGGGGCCAAAGGGTGACGCAGAGAGAGCAAAAGGATCAAAATAAAGAAGACGAAGAGAAGAGAAGAGACGAAAGGAGGGAGAGAGGTACGCCACGAGTAGTACCCAACC